>NW_024882777.1:47500-193982 GCF_019059575.1 Amphibalanus amphitrite | reverse complement strand
ACAGTCAGATGACAGACAACCAGCGTCACCCGACTCCCAGTGTCATCTGATCGGTTGGTCTGCAGAGAAACGACAGTGATAGTAACAGTGAGGTGTGTGACCGACGTCCGACATCCACCGCCGATCTTTTGTTGAAATTTAAAACAATAAGCAAATTATTTGGCTCGCAAATTTCTGATACCATCAACTTCCTTCGATTCATGGGATAGAAAAATGTGAAGCATTCAGCAGTCAGCACTGAGGGTGTTATATCTTACATCAACATCGATGCCGGGCATGTCAGGGTAGACGAGCTTGGCCGGGTTGTTTTTGGGCATGTATCTGTAGAACTCGACGTCATCCTTGTACCACTTGACCGAGTAGAGGCTGTCACCCTCGAGATCATAGTCGCACAGCAGCGTGGTCTCCTCACCGACCTGCTTGTAGACGGGGATGTTGGAGTTCACCATGCGCAGTGGCTCGCCGGCTGGAACACACAGACACGCCAGTGAGGGCCTGGCCACTAGATGCGGGTAAAATATTCAGACACACAAGTAAGGGTCTGGTTAACGCTGAGGACGACATTACAGACACGGAAGACGGAGCTGGTCCTACTTGCGAGTTGCGCAGGGGTGTCGTTTTCCGAAAATGATTGGTAGGGCCCAAAGGCGGCGGCCGGCCATATATGACGGGGCTTACAAGGTAGGGTACTCCCAAATCTGTTTTTCTCATCGGATTTCTGCCACTTATTTTTTCGCCCTGGTCATTGACAAGACAAACCAAAATCTAAAAAAAAAAATCTTTGGAAGTCTAGGCCCTCACCGAGCCCCATGCACAAAACGTGCAGTGATATAGGCAATAGTGTCGGAGGAATACACGCCATTCTGAAAGAGGCCCAGGCCGACTTAAAAGGACGGCTGTGCTGAAAGGGGCCAGGAACAGCTTTGAGGGCCCAAGCCGACTAAAAAAGACGGCTGCGGGGCCAGGAATGGCTTTGAAGACCCACGCAAATTGAAGGGTTCGGCATTCAAGCAACGAGTCTTGAAACACCATGATAGTTAGAAAGACTTGCTTGCCAAAATAAAAGGATGACAGTACGAGGGGCGCTCAGAAAGTTACGGGCCCCACCACGAAAGAGCAGAGAGATACAGCATCGACTCAAGTTAGACCAAAAAGTTAATTTATTCAAATAACCACCGTTAAGACAAACACATTTCGCGCAGCGCTTCGCGAGAGCCCTCAAGGTCTCCATAACCAAGTGGTTTTTGGACCCATCGGCCATCCTGCACGTCCAAGATGGCTGATTTCGTCTCCCTGCTGTCAGCGAAGTTGCCACTGCTAAATTCCTTGTGTTGGGGAAGAGGTGGCAACCGGAGTGTACAAGGTTCGGAGAAAAAAGTGGATGCGACAACAACTCGAAGCCACAGCTCACCGCTTCACTGATCGTCACCCCGCCCATGTACGCAGGTGCGTGGTCGTGGATCAGGTGCACACTTTATGTCAGCTTCCCTATAGCCTCTCCTCGATGTTTATCGAATGGACGCACACCATCAATTGTGCGCCCCTGTTTTAGAAAGTTGACGAGCAGAGCCCCGTCAGCATCCGAAAATGCAACTACTATCACCTTGCCGACTAACCTCACCTTGTTCATTGTTGCACTCATTTGGTGGCTGTTACTCGGTGTGCTCCCACTTGCGCAACTCGGTCACGCCCTTAGGGTCAATGTGCGACACCCACAATTCCTTTACGGTAACAAGATGTTAACCCTCGCACGACCAGGCCATTTCTCATAACACGAACGACCAGGGGGGGGGTTGTTACGACCCCCCCCCTGGCGTTTCGAAACGGAAGGTCGTAGAGCTTAGCGGAAAAAACCAACGGATTGCTCTCAACGAGATCTCGCGATTGGTGGTATATTTTTTGGTCCTAGGTCAACATTTGACCTACTTTTGACCGGTCAAAGGTAAAATTTTCGGAAAAATAGACTTTTTTCAACTTTCGGCGGCGATTGCGGCAAAACGGTGGGAGATATCGACTTGAAACCTTCACTATCGTGTTCCTTGATCAATTCTCTATCGTTTGGTATGTATTTCGTTTCCCTAGCTCTAAAAATGGCGCGTTGGGAGCGCCGGAAGTCGGCAAGGTCACAGTCGGCGGCAGAAATTCGAAAAATCAAAATTTAAATTTTTGAAATCTGATTGTATTTTTGGATTTGGGAGGTCCATTTGCTCCCTATAGAAGCTAATATTGCTGCATATTCCCATTGAGGTGACAAGAATTAGCAAAATAGTGGTTCGGGCGCTTTTCAAAAATAGTACCGGACGCTGTTCCTCTTGTGACGTCATAGCTCCGTGACCTGACCTGACCTGGTCAAATTTCTTATACCATATGATAGCCAATACTTGCCCCAACATGCATGGGAAGTTTCATCACGATCCATCAACCGATGTCCGTACCACCGGCAGGAAACCTCGGGCGTTGGCACTCAGTTTGTGAAAATCCGGCCGGAGGCTGTACCTCTTATGACGTCATAACTCCGTGACCTGACATGACCCGATCAATTTTTTTTCGGCAAAAGATGCGCAAAGGTTGCCCCATAGGGTATTGAAAATTTCAGCCCGCTACGACAAGCCGTTTAGCGTGCACTTCGAAAAAACCTCAGGGGGGGGGTTGATACAACCCCCCCCCTAGGCGTTCTAGGGTTAAAAGTGACATCTTCTAGATCTTCGATAAAGGGGCCAAAAATTTCGCGCTGAGCCTCCTTTCGAGCTTGCCTTTTCTCTGCAGAGTCAGCAAAGGGGGATACATCTTGCAGAGATGAGAGATCTTAAACATACTAAGACGCTGATGAATTGCTTTGAGGAATCCGATGCTTCTGCACTGCGTGCTTCCAGGCAAGAAACATTTGCCATTTTTCAACAAAAAGTGCTCATTTTTCATATTTTCTTGAGTCATAGATAACATAGGATAGATTCATGTTATCTATGCTTGAGTCAATGCTATTGATGGCTGGCCACTGCGGGGGTCACCTTCAATGATCTGTTGATCAAAATTGGACAGGATACCCACTATTTGACACTGCTGTAAGAAAGACAAACCTCGACATGTGTTGGCAGTTGTCACTAGCTTTTCGTGAATAACGCTTGCTGCCTTTTCTGCAGTACCTATACTATGAACCGAATCACTTCTCTCTTCTGGGTGTCGCCCATCCTATCCGAAATGGCAAACTATGCTACGATTAATTAGCAGCCCGAGTCAATCACAGGACAGACTTAATGGATACGTAAGTGGACATCCCAATAACACATCATTTAACACACCGCCTTGCCGGCCGAAATTCCAACTCCTTCATTGTTCGGTCCGAAAGTGTTTTGAACGCCCCTCGTAGATAATGAGCTTGAGTTTTCAGGATCTGATGCGGAAATGACCTGGCGTTGGACCCTCGGGAATCAGGCTGCATCACCCACTCAAACCAACATGCATATGGCCTATTCTGGAGCAACGCCGCACCTTCCGAAGTCGGTGTAGGGCCTCCAGCGGCTGGTGTGGAGACGGATCGGGGTCTATTAGGGGCGGTCGCGTGGTGTGCGGCACTCAGAGGCAGTTATGGACCTCTATAACCAATTGCTTTTTCGAGCCTCTTAGAATCCACCAAGGACCGGAGGCCCAAGACACGACACCTCATTGTCAGCTACATGCACCTACTATGGCTAGAACCTTATATATCTACATATGTGCTTATTTGCTTACCCGTTCATTTTGATTTTTTATCAACTGATAAGTAACAAAAGATTGGTAGGGCTCAACAAACATTGGTAGGGCCCAAATAAACATTGGTAGGGCTCGGGCCCTACCAGGCCTATACAAAACGACGCCCCTGGAGTTGCGTACAGACACATACGATTATGTAGCTAAATTATGTCCCTCATACACAGACCAGACGAGTTTGGGCGGTGAGCACAAACAGACCCCATGCAACAGTACCTTACCCACTGCCTAAAATTTCACTGTCCTGACCTCAAGACATCTTTCCACCCCAACGTTAGTCATACCCTTTTATACTTTTGGCTAAAATCTATTAATTACTCTCTGTCAAACGCCACATTCACCACACACATTAATTTGTAGAACTCCTCCTCCAGCCTGGCGATCATTGTGCGTCGACAAAGAGGGCTCCTACCCACCTCCCCTCTCCCACGAGGCCAACCGGAGCCCCGGAGACACATAGCCGCTATACGCGACAGATTTACGACTGTCGCGCCGCAAACGCCGCCATTCACAGTCCGTGGCGACAAATGGGTGACGCGGAGCAGGCGCCACCGGGCTAAAAGGCAGGAGCAAAGGGGACGAATGTCGCGGACTGTGGTGTCGTGATAAGACTGAGGTTAAGATTATAGGAATGAGCGTGAGGTCAAATGCTTCACACGGTCTTCTAGGCATGGGCATGGCCTTTGCCCTGTTTTATCTCTTGCACTTTGAAAATATTAAGAGCCGTCCAATTTCATCGAATTCATTTATGTTTTGAAGGTCTCAAACTTAAGTTAATTCCCATTTCAACGTTCACCTTTCTCGGACATTGCACATCTGCTGGAATATTCAATATGCACTACTATGCGATCATCGCTGCAGTTATAATGTGCCCGTAATGTGAGTAAGCCCCGGGGGCCCGTTGTGCGCTCAGTGCAGTGGGGGGCGGGGGCGTTTACAAAGGCCGAGCACGTGTGCTGCACAAGTGGTAAGCCGATTACCGCGCCGCCCTGGGACGGATACCACCGTAAGCATATCGAATCCCACCTCGTCGGCACACCCCGGAACGCCTGTTGCGCCTCGCTCATACTGATCTAAGGGGGAGTGAGGTTATGTGCTGCTGACCTACATACCAGACCATATATATGCAACTTATAACTTCCATGTACCAGCTGCAATATTTATTTTGAATACTTACAGTTTGGATGAGGTTTAGCCACTTGTAAGTGAAATGAATGTGTCTCGCTATGACTTTTTTTGTTGATGCTAAGAGGATTTTCATTCGCTATAACTAAACATTAACTTAACTCTGTCATTGTGCTGTTTCAACCAAAGATCGCTGAGCCGCATTCATTAGCTCCCAGCCTAGAATAGATTCAAAGTTAGCTGTGAACCACAGTCATACGTCTGCTGTGATATCTGTCAGCTGTCCTGACGCGGTGTCCAGCCACTGTGAGCCCGGTAAGGTCAGACGTCGGGAGGGTTACGCCATGCGACGGGACGCCGGAGGGGTGTCACGGGGCATCACGGGTCGTCACGGGGTGTCACGTCACGGCGCAGCGCCCTGTGCCGCTGCACTGTCCCCCAGGAGGCCAGCGGTGTCCCATTCCGCTGATTGGCCACGGGGTTTAATCGATGTCTGTCCGGCAGCTCGTAGCCCCTGTATGACAGGCCCCTGCAGATGCATGGGGTACAGACGTGATTGGTAGTGACCGACCTCGCCGGGTTGACCGGGTTATCTAGATAAACAGGACATGCCATGGCGAGTCAAAGAAATTTCGAAGTGTTTCGGTGTCGAAGTGTGATTACTGATTATGCCTTGTGATGCTGATCAATAGCTCTCTATTCATAACATTTCTTGTCTGTTACTTATCTTACAACAGCAATTCAATTTTAGCTATGAGGATGCCACACAAATATTGAAATGTAACTATTTCCACAAATGAAAACTGAGATTGGAGACACAGTACTCAGTCCAGACATCTGCTTACCGTCGACAGTCGGATGGGTTGGACCCAATTATCACAGTTGTTATGTAAGTGGTCAGGTACTGCGGCCATGCTGGACAGCTCAGTACCCCGCCCCCAGAAGGATGGTCCGGTACCTAGTTCTTGTTCCCATCATGATTGTTCAGCACCCTAACGCTGCCAATATTGGGATGTTCCCGTACCCAGTGGGAGGTCCCAGTACCCCGTCACTCCTCCCAGTGGGATGCTTCATTACCCATCAGTGGGATGGTGCAGTACCCGGTGGGAGGTCCCAGTGCCCCGTCCTCCCCTCCCAGTGGGACGGTCCATCACCCACCAGTGGGATGGTCCGGCACCTCCAGCAGGGCGCGGCCGGCTATATGAGCGCGGCCGCCAGTCATCACCGGCCGCCGTAAACGTCACTGCCGTCCGCACGCCTCAAAGGCTGGCTTATTATGCCCGCCGCCAATCGATGCCTCTGATCCCGCGCTGCGATAGCCATCAATTGCATGTCGAACGCGACGAGCGGTGATGGACCCGACGCCACCGACGGGCCGGGACAGTGAAATCGGACGGCGGCGCCGCGCCCCGGCCGACCGCCACGCCCTCCGCACATTACGCTCAATTACAGACGAACTCGGCCAAATACCAAACGGCTGGCGATCATTTCGGCCGCTAGTAAAAGGCACGCTTATTTCGTGGCGATGGCCATTAGAGCCAATAACGAAGGCAGTGTGTTAGGCCAGTTTGCAGGCGAGCACCAGAAACGAGCGAAATCGTAGACAAATGGAGTCATGCATTGGACAGGCGTTAAAATAAAGTCATTACGCTCATTATCTTTTATTATGCAGGAGCTGCTAACTGGCTGGCTCCGTAAAATCACTAGCCGGCTTCTTCTATTTTCTAAGCGTCTCACTTTGTGCCATTGTCCTATGTAGCTACAGCGATAAACGCAAAAAGCGGAAGTATTTTTTCCGCTTCCCCTTCGAGCTGCCAGCAAACATAGAGACAATTAGCTATGCTATGCGTTACCAATCTCGGCGCAAACCTCACAACCAAGTCCCTCCAGGAAAACACTGTAGCTGTACAAAAAGGGGCTATTGGTATATTCAGCCCAAATGAACACGACACAAACATACTAGCAAGTATACATGTCTCAACCGAGACTGCCCTGCCAACGGGCCGCCACCCCTCCCCCCGCGCGGCGCAATGGTGTCCCCACCCAAACTAGAAACCCTGTCGTGTGTGTCCTCCCCCGGAAAAAGTCCTAACTAGAAAAAAAACCGGGGGACCTAGTTGGGGAAAAAACCACATTTTGTGGAAAAACCCATCTTTATTTAAGAGTGTGGTGCGTGTAAAAAAAAAGCCCCAAAAATAGTGGTGGGTGGGTGGGAAACGCAAAAACATTACAGAGCGAGAACACTGCTGACTTGCGTCAGACCGGGCGGCTTAGAACAGAGTGACCGCGCAAATGCACTCAAACCCCGCGCCGTCACCGTCACGCGACACGAGTCGCTCCGCCAATCAGAGGAGGCCGCCGCCTTAGCGGCCTTGCCGCCCGGGGGCGCAGGCGGCCGCCCGCCTGCCGCCGAACGCTGCTCGCAGAGGCCGGCCCGGCTCCGGGGCCGACCCAGAGAAGACGCTCGTAGTGTCGCGGAAAAACCGGTTATATCTTGTCATATATAACCGGGCGTATTTTCCGCTTCCCCTTCGAGCTGCCAGCAAACATAGAGACAATTAGCTATGCTATGCGTTACCAATCTCGGCGCAAACCTCACAACCAAGTCCCTCCAGGAAAACACTGTAGCTGTACAAAAAGGGGCTATTGGTATATTCAGCCCAAATGAACACGACACAAACATACTAGCAAGTATACGTGTCTCAACCGAGACTGCCCTGCCAACGGGCCGCCACCCCTCCCCCCGCGCGGCGCAATGGTGTCCCCACCCATTCAATACATCCACCCAGACACCAATGCGCCAAAATAAAACACCCTCTTCCCGAGACCAGCAGACCGAATGGGGGATACAAATTAACACAAAAGACCTATAGTCGCCGCCAGTGTCGAGACCAGCGGCGGAACCCACTCAAATACGTACTTGGTTGAAGGTAGGTAATTATTTCCTCAACCTGGCCCGAAGCTTACCAGAAACGCCACGATCCCTAAAACCTGCCAACATGAATGTGAGCGACACAGCGGTCACCACTGAAGAACAATATTACGGCATTTATACCGAAGCCCTTTCAGCAGGACTAACAACCAGTAGCATTAGCCACTACCGCGATGATAGCCTCCATCAACTAAAGGCCCTCGATATACCCGCCGAAAAAAACAACCATCCATGAGTTCTGAGGCATCTGACAACAGAAGCCGTATTTTCCTTTACCTTGAACCCTATGCACCACATGCCTATCAGCGCGACCATTAATTTTCCCAGAACTTTGGAAGGGGTTAGAACAGTATCAACGAAGGTCGTTGACAGCCGCCCAGCAAAAAAGGGGAGGGCTCTCGGCCCGCTCCAGGAATCAGCGCTCTAAGCCACCGTAAGGTTACCCGCGCTACCGGGCGTCCTAGCGGCAGCCACCTCCAAGCAGACAAGCAAGCCGCCCCGAAGCCGTTGTAGAAAAGTACATCCTCGGCAGACTAGACAGCTGCCCCGAGGCCGTTGTAGAATGGGACATCCCCGGGTAGACTAGCGAGCTGCCCCGAGGCCGCTGTAGAAGGAGACACCCCGGGCAGACTAGCGGGCTGTCCCGAGGCCGTTGCAGGAGAGGATACCCCCGGGCAGACTAGCGAGCTGCCCCGCGGGGTCGTTGTGGAAGGGGACACTCTGGGGCAGACTAGCGAGCTGCCCCGAGGCCGTTGTAGAAGGGGGCACCCCAGGCAGACTAGCGAGCTGCCCCGAGGCCGTTGTAGGCGAGGACACCCCCGGGCAGACTAGCGAGCTGCCTCGGGGTCGTTGTAGAAGGGGATACCCCCGGGGCAGACTAGCGAGCTGCCCCGAGGTCGTTGTAGAAGGGGACACCCCGGGGCAGACTAGCGAGCTGCCCCGGGGTCGTTGTAGAAGGGGACATCCCCCCCCCGGGCAGACTAGCGAGCTGCCCCGGGGTCGTTGTAGAAGGGGACATCCCCGGGCAGACTAGCGAGCTAGCTGCCCCGGGGTCGTTGTAGAAGGGGACACCCCCGGGCAGACTAGCGAGCTGCCCCGGGGTCGCTGTAGAAGGGGACACCCCCGAGCAGACTAGTGAGCTGCCCCGGGGTCGTTGTAGAAGGGGACATCCCCTGGGCAGACTAGCGAGCTGCCACGGGGTCGTTGTAGAGGGGGACACCCCCGGGCAGACTAGCGAGCTTCACCCGGGACTTGCAGAATTGGGCATCCCAAGATTCTCCGAATGTTCAAGGCAATTACCCGACCTGAATACCAAAAATACCCGTTTTTGAAATCTGATAGTATCCGCATCACCCGCCACGGGCAACAAGCTTGCCTTTCCGCGAAGCTCCGGATTGATCAGGGACCAAATGACCGGCATACAGACAGCCCCTACGCTGTAAACAGGCCAATATGGGTATAAAGGTTGCCGTTGCTTCCTAGCTCGACACGTTTTGGAGGGGTTTACTGCCTCCAAACGCCGAGCTGGCTCAATGTCACCCATAGAAGGTACAGTAACTCACCCACCAACCAACCATAGGCAGGTCCTGAGTGACGTGAACCCTGATGCTGGCGAGGGGTACCCCGTACCAGTGCTCCAAAGTTTGTTGATTTAGGTGGGAAACGACATCCAAATGAAAATCACTTTTCACTCGCCTCCATTATTTAAGCCCATTTTCCACTCCCAATTTTGCCAAGAAAAAGCATTTGCATGGACCGATAGCCATTTTACTTCCCACATACCAGCCTTGTATTAAATTTTGCTGTACATTCTTTTTCCACTCTTTAGGCCTTATCTGACCATCAATTTTCCACCCTTTTCCCTTATTTGGTGAGTAATTTTCATAGACCCGGGAAACAGGGGGGGGGGGCAGCTGGGGCGCTTGCCCCCCCCCCCCCAACCTGAGAGCCGAGGGGGCGGCGCCCCCTCAACATTGAGGCAGCGAGAAAGGATCTTCCCTCCCTTTTCCGGACTTCGTTTCCTTTATATATCTAAACATAAACACACGGCCTTTTCCTTGCCATCTGAATGGTTTCTGCTGTTACAGTGTCGATTTGACATCTGCTGTTGTCATCCCGCTTTTGTTTGGGCCTGGCCTTGGCCACAAGTTTGGCAGGCCAGCTTTTACATTGGACCATTTTGAGTCAACCTTGAGAAATACCTAACGTACAACTGTGGTAAAATCGTTGCTATAGGTATAACAGTTTACCCGCTCCGGGTGTAAGGGAGGGGTGTGGGGCAATGAGTGCACTGACGTGGTGCCCTTGGAAGGCCGGTATGGGATTAAAAGCTCAGCGACACTAAGCGCTTGTATGGTGCCTTCGGATATCGTTAGCATCCTCAGAATCACCGGCGTAGGGCCCTCAGAGCCGCCGGTAAGGGGCCTTAGAGGCACTGGTGTGGGAATGTCATGCAGGTGCCGGTGTGGGCGCTCAGAGGTGCTAGTGTGATTCTCTCAGAGGCGCCGGTGAGGGTCCTTACAGGCGTTGCTGTGGGCCCTCATAGACGCTGGTGTGGAGCCGTTACAGACGGGTGTGGGGCCTGAGCTGCGGGCGCGAACCCTCTACAAGCCGGCAGGGGGTTCTCAGTGACCGGCAAGAGGCCCTTAGGCCAGCAGAAGAAGTTCTGCGGGGTCCTTAGAGACCGGCATGGCACTATCAGACGCCGGTGGGGCCCTGAGAGTCACCGGACCGGTGTGGGGCCCTCAGAAGTCACCAGTGGGTGGCCTTTAGATGCGCCGGTGTTGGGTAGGGATTCGGGTCCTCACTCAGAGTCGCCGATATAGGGCATTAATAGGCACTAGTGTAGGCACTCAGAATTGGGGGTGTGAAACCTTCAGAGACACCGGTGTGGGCCCCCATAGGCGCCGACGAGGGCCCCCACAGTTGCCGTTATAGGGCTCTCAGAAAAATAATTGTGGGACCATCACAGGCGGGAAATGCCCCTAGAACTGGGCCCTCATAGGCCGGTAAGAACTTTCAGAGGCCAGTAAGGGGCCTGTGGAGACCACTGAAGGGCCCTTAAAAGGCACAAGAGGCCCTCATAATCCGGCGTGGGGCCCTTAAAGAGATCTTAGTGTGGCAATTTAGGGTCCATGAGGTGCTCTAATGAGCCCCATGGGGCCCTTCGATATGGCCATTGTTAACCACCAGTGGTCAAATGGCGCCGCAGGGCCCCTCGGACCCGAGGCTCCCTTTGAACCCGATGGGGAGGTGGGGTACGTGTCCCCTTAGACCCCTAGCTACGCCACCGTTTCATATGCATCATGTCAGGTATTTTATATGCTCGCCCCCCTTGAAAATCGTTCCCGGGCCCCTAGGAATTTTCCTTTGACACCCAAGCCAAAATACAATTTTGGGACACTGAGGGGAACTCCCAGTCCTAACAACGCATACTGACTTACTTCATTTTAGCTATTAATGATAGTAACTGACCTGTATGTTCAATGTTCATTCGCTGTTTTGCAGGAGAAAGGTCATATCATATTCTATAGCGACAAGTAGAAATAATTTGCTAAGAAATAGACCGCTTTGAAGATAGTTACAGACGATTTAAAGATCCTCAGCAGCAGCAGCAGCAGCAGCAAACCAATGTTGAAAACACGTCTAACGTTAGAGTTGACTAGATTTCATTTTTTCTCTTCGGGCTTCGCCTAACGATTTTATCACAATGTTATTACTATCTTAGCATCTTACTTTCCACCAGCATTGCCCTCATGTCCCTATTGGTGGAACCAGATATCCCCTTAAAAATGCCGATATCGCCGATATCGCCATGCCCAAGCGTTCACTATCCACCCTATCGGGTCCCCTAGAACCTCCATTAACAGATATGTACCGGCCCCGTACATGGAATAACGTACCTTTCAAAACCCCGGCCACCTTGGCCTATACCTGACGATGTCCCGTAAGACCTGCTAGGCAGCACCACTGGAGCAAGATGAGCTGGGAGGGGTCGGACTCCCTCAGCTGACGTGGGAGCTGTGAAGGAATCCTCCAGCGGCCGAAGAAGACTCTGGCAAAGCGGGCCGGCCCCGCCGAGTGTGCCGATCCGTCGCCGTTCAGAGTCTGATGCCAACCATCAAGCCATGGAAGAAAAAAAAACAGATTGTGTCACATAACCATTTTTAGCCGAAATCTCGTATCAAAAAGGGGCTATATACGAGTATACTGGCGCCATTTATCTGACAATGCGTGTGATGACATATCGGCAGGATATGCATATTGCAGATGTCGCTTATGCATGCCTTGGCAATGCCCTATTGACCAATGACAAGGAAGGCACCTCACTCTGGCAAAAAAAAAAAAAAACGATTTACAAACGCCACTACCATAAAAAACGAAACACAGTTAACTCGTACCTCAATGCAGATTGAGAGCCACACAATCACGGGCTATCCTAAACCTGCATCCTAGAAAATGGCATACCTACTGCAGCCTTTAAACATGGGTGTGAAAACTTCCTCTGGGTAATAGCCTGTAACTTACTAGGCTATCGCTAATGCATCCCAAAACCACCTTACATAATTCCCCATCTAATCCATAATATCTTAGTCCGCCGAGACTTATCACACCCAAACTGGGTTCCACTGTATCATCACCTCTGTACCTCTGTATCACCCACTAAACCTTTCATCCCAACCTAACACCAGATAACAATGCCATCTTAGACCAATACCATTGCATTGGTTATCCTTACAATGAACTCCATTTACCCTCTCAAGTCTCACCCGGCAGTTGGTACCCTTGTTATCAACAATCCCTAACCCACTAATGAAAACCCCGCTCGGACACGCTCGGACAGAGCCAACATCACCAGCAGCTCATTCTCCACGGGGTACGCCCACCTGGCACACCTTACGCCAGTAACCGTTCACCTGTATGGGAACCACAGTTCAACCAACACCAGGCACCACAAAACGGCAATTCTACCAACTCTCTGCACAACCACCGGCCAACACCACGTGGCCACCAAACCCTACGCCGGCCAGGCCGTGCACTCTGAGCTGCTACACCGAGAAAGCATGAGCTGATTTCACTCACACGGAGTGTAGAATGGCAAAGTCCGGGCGTTCCGTTCCAGGGAAGAAAAAAAACAGTTACAGCTATGTTTCACCTAGCAAATACCTACACTCAATCTCCCAAAATCTGAAAAACACACCAAGCCTATTCCTACCAGCAGTCCAAGTTTCGTTGTTTTAGCTAACCTTCAAAGAACCTATAATACCGGGCATTTGCCGACCCATTGCTCATCGACCCTTTTCTTACCGTGATAGCATAACATTAGCACAAAATAACCAAACCTCATGCCGAAAATGAAAAAAAATCAGACAGAAACAACAAACCAGTAAAAAATAAACAAAAACCCCGAAAGGAAAAAAAACATCCTCGTCAATCAATATAGCATTCATATAAAAACTGAACCTATACTCCCCTTGATGTCTTCCAGTTTCCACTGAACACGACCGCAGTAAACGCAAAAACATTACAGAGCGAGAACACTGCTGACTTGCGTCAGACCGGGCGGCTTAGAACAGAGTGACCGCGCAAATGCACTCAAACCCCGCGCCGTCACCGTCACGCGACACGAGTCGCTCCGCCAATCAGAGGAGGCCGCCGCCTTAGCGGCCTTGCCGCCCGGGGGCGCAGGCGGCCGCCCGCCTGCCGCCGAACGCTGCTCGCAGAGGCCGGCCCGGCTCCGGGGCCGACCCAGAGAAGACGCTCGTAGTGTCGCGGAAAAACCGGTTATATCTTGTCATATATAACCGGGCGTATTTAGGTAGGTAATCATGTCAACGGAAAAAATGCGACAATACATTGTTACGGATAAAGTTGCAGAAGCAAAAGAGCAGTCAGCAGGAAAGGTTTTGATGTTTCTGCATTTGAAAGTATGCTTCTATTGGTAGCTCCCAATGCTTCGACACAGCTTCGACGCATCTCCAGGTGTTTTCATCCTGACGTTGAAAGCCGTGCCTCCCGCGGGTGGCACCGTGGCGGCCGCTCGCCCAACTAATTCAACTGATAAGCTGCAATGTCGCTCACTGTGGAGCAGTGCATTTCATATGGATGAGGCGACCTACGCCAGGTGACACCGACTGCCGGCGTGCCCCCGCACTCCGGCAGGCGTGCAGGGGACACAGGGACAGGTGTCATGAAACAGTGTGGGACGGATGAATGATGTGTCATCTGACAGCTGGGACTCTAAGAATAGGAATCACCTCTTCGTGTCATCTGACTGCTCCTGTAGACGAACAGAAAACATAAGGATCGATGGAACGGAACGAAAAGATAGGTTAGATGAGTGACGGTCTGCTTGGTGAGCTGTGTGTTACTGTGCTGGTGCAATGCGCCGTCGTACATGCCTGGTGATCTGCTGGTGGAAGAAACCGGCCCGAGGTGAAGGTGGGAGTCGCTCGGCAACTCTGCAAGCTGCCAAGATCGAGTCGGGCTGCAGCACTCGAGTGTCTGGACTACACGTCAACGTGGGGGTCGTCGGCACTAGAGGGTCGGGAGGCCGAGGGGGTCGGTCTTGGTGTCGCGGGGTTGCACGGGACTCGTCGGGGCGACTGGATGGTTCGCTGGGTGTCAGGCTCGGAGCAGGTGGGTGGGGCGGGGGTCGACGCCGGAGGGTTGGGCGGGGGTCGTCGGCGCCAGCCTCCCTAGACAGAGGTGAGCTGTCAATCGGGCCAGAGTGAGAACCGCTGTCGACCTGCGAGGAACACAGCAAACACGGCGCCGCTGAGACGGAACGCACGCCAGAAAACGGACCGAGCGACGGGACGACGGCACGGAACGGACCAATGGACCGACGAACCGACGGAGCGATGGTACGGAGTGGACCAGTAAACCGACGGACCGACGGACCGACGTACCGACGTACCGACGGACCGACAGACCGACGGACCAATTCGGTACGGATTGGACCAGTAAACCGACGGACCGACGGACCAACGGTACGGAGTGGACCAGCGGACCGACGGACCGACGGACCGACGGACCAATTCGGTACGGAGTAGACCAGTGATCCGACGGACCGACGGACCAAATGGATCGACGGACTGCCCAGAACGAAACGACGGGCGGCTGAGGTTCAGCACAAAACGGTGTGTCATCCGTCAGCCCGAAGACAAAAACGATACTTGGCGCTTCTAATCCAATGAAAAGCCTGTTTGCTAGCTCATTTGCTTCATGTGACCATCAGGAAGCATACGAATCAGCGATTCTTTGGCTGAGTCCTTGTTAAGGAAAGGACTTGTGATGGACAAGTTCAGATAGACGTGAACACAACTTCGCTTTATAAAACAATTCAATATAAAGTTACTGTAGATGGGCCGATAGAATACGATAAAAAGGAAAGCTATAGATTTTGGATGAAATTCGCATTGGTGGGTCCAGGGGGCGGGGGGGCATTTGGGGCAAATGCCCCTCGCAGCGCCCGAATTCGACAAAAATTTGTGGATTTTCGGCAATAAAACTGTAAACTGAACAGCTCTGATTAGGAGAGGTTTGTTTTAAACTGCACAGCAGTGCGTAAGCAATCAAAATCCGATGAGATTGTGAAATTTGGAGATTTTTTTTTTGGGGGGGGCATGTCCACTGCAACGTCCAAGACCGCCCTTCTGGATCCTCCAGTGGAAATTTGTAATATCTTTCCCAAACTGCGCAGCTGTGACGTTTGCAATTCATGAGCTCTGGCGTCTTTCATCAAAACGTACGCTGTCTGCCCCTTGTTGTGAGCTGATGTACCCTGGATATCAGCCTGCTTGTTTTTCTGGGCAGACATATCCACTAAGCATAATACTAAGAAAGAAAGTGGAGCTTGAACTGTTTATACCAACTGTTTATACCATGCCGTTGCATGATGGATGTTCAGAGTTACAAACACAGAGCACATAGGGCGAAAACATGGTAATTAGGCGAATACCGCGCGTCGTATCTGGGTCGTGTCAAGGCTTAGACTCTCCACGGCGTAGTGCCGCGGCGCACCTCAAGGCCCCTCGGCTGCGGCTCGGCAGCCGGCGGCGGTCTCCCAGGGGACGCTGATCAAATGACGAGCGAGTCAAGTCGTGCCGGCCCGGACGGAGGCTCACCGGTCGCCGGGCTGTCGGCGCGGCAGTTCGCGCCCGGCTCCATCACCAATTGATGGCGGTATGAAGTTGACGAGCGATGGACGAGAGCGGCAGCGGGGGCCCCCAGGGACGGACGGGTCGGCCGGCGAACCGGACGGGAGAGGTCAGTGGTTCGGATGGACTGATGACTGATTCTTCACAAGGGACTCGAACTCCATTGACTGTGCACACTGTGCATGAGTTTACAAAATGTATGAAAGAGTAGAAGGAGGAGAAGGGCGGGAAAAAAGGAGACTTAACCGATAGTGCACGACAGCCAAGATATATTCTAACAAAGTGCTACACTGCACCTACGAGTGTTTAATATCATAGCAAAGTGAGCGCTAAAAGCAAACAACGGAAGCTAGGCCCAAGGCTGCAATAGAGGTCAGTAGATCGAAACAGGAAAAGCATTATAATCCAACGCTAACATAAATTCGAACAGAGTAGCCGGCCGGCTATATATAATAACCTGGCCTGGCCGTGTAATATAATAACCTGTCCGTGCACACCACCTCGTCTCTTAGACCAGGGTGAGTCAGAGCCCACTGCGCTTATTCAGCCCGCTGCAGCTCACGTCCAAACGAGTCCGCAGCGCAGCTGACGGCCGTCGACGACCGGCCGTCTCCATCGACGACCGACGGGCCGACATATCTCACCGCCGGCGACCAATGGGGTGCGCCCAGTCGACCCCGACGATGGGCCGACCGCCGGTTTGCATGGATATGACCGTGTCCGAGGGGCGATTTTTCCCACACGGCTTCCACTTACCATAAATATGGCGCAACTAAATGTCAGATGAAATGCTACGTTCTCGCTCTGTTGTAATCGGTGCGTCAATTATGGCGGAGTCTTTTTTTGGATACAGAATGCATGATAGACAGCCCACACAAAAGCTTCTTTATGCAGTTGTGGCTGTGATGTCATGCATAAACCCTCGCCGGCACAGGGGTGGGGGTGGGGGGTTGATGCAACCCCCCACCTAAGGTTTTTCGCAAATAACTCGCGTAAAAAGCGGCCGATCGCGACGAAACTTTTAGTACCCTCGCATTGATCAATTTTACATCTACCCTGAAAATTTCATGACCCTGACCCAAATGACCTTTGACCTGTAACCTCTTTTCCGAGACCATGTTTGGCCGGAATCGCGATTCGGCGTATGTCGGCTCGCATTAGCCGCGCGTTTGCAAGCTTTTCGTGGTTTCAAACGTTCAAACATGTGATTTGATGTTGCTCCCATGCATTAGGGTGGGTGTCAAGGTTACCTGAAGGTCAGGTCAGGTCATTAACCTTTGGTGACCTCGGTTCACTTTTTCGAGTTTTACATGTTTCTAGGCTAGTTTTTGGAGCTGATTTCGAATTAAGCAACCATTTGAACATTTACGAAGTAGTTTTGGTGCCTTCGTAACATGTTACGAAGCTGTCAGAGGCGGTTGACATGTATTACGAAAACCTGTCACGACCCCTACCGGTTGACCTGACCTGACCTGACCCGACCTGGTCTAAATGCTTAAAGACATCATCTCTGATCAAAACTAACACGATATTCGTGATCAGCACCCCGAAAAACCCCATAGCAGCCACACTTTACGACTCTCTAACAGGTCCGATATTCCCGATGTATGGGTCATTGACCTGACCTGGAAGGTCACCCGATGACTTAGGACCTTAAAATTGGGTATCATTGGCTTCATCTCGTGACGGGCAACACGCTCGTTTTTTCCGCGTTGCTCTAGCTCGATCAGGGGCCAAACGCGAGGGGGGGGGGTCGTACCAACCCCCCCTTGTGCCGTCGAAGGACTCAAAATGGCCTGTGCCGGCGAGGGATAATGTCCAAATGTCATGTCCTGTGCTAGCTTCAGCTGTGCTTCAGTAGCTCCCGTCGGTGACGGTCCAATGTCCACTGTCCTGCGTCGGTCCTGTCCGAAACTGTCCGGCAATTGGCTGGTCCCAGCGGCTGTCCAATTTCGGATCCCTCAAAAGCCATCCACTATCCGGTGTCGATTTCGTCTAGAACTGTCCAGGTGTCCGTCCAGTGTCCAGTGTCGACCATCTGATCCAGCCAGTCCAGTCTGTCGGACACCGCCCACCGTCCGGCCCAGTGGTGTCCGGCCGGTCACACGAAAAGTCGACGGCTAACTTTATGGGTAAACTGGGTGAAGGAGTGCTGCCTCCGTCTGAGTCGCACCGGGCGCCGGCCGGCCGGTCGGCTGCCTGGCAGGGCTCACAGCTTCCAGAGGTCGCCGACCGGTCACCTGGTGGGGTCTATTCCTGGTCGGTGCTGGTAAATGAAGACTGGATCATCCTGAATAAAACTAATAAGTTCTAAATCGGTATGCTTTGACTAAGTATGGAGGTCCGGCTATTCGATCGGCTATTTGATCTAAATTCAGTCCGGATATTAACAATCGCCCTTTTCTTAACCATCGCCGGACCTATTGGTTTTCTACATACGCGCCGGCCGAGGGGGGGGGGCGGGTACGACCCCCCCCCCTCGCCGTTTCGCCCCTGGTGGAGCTAGCGCGTCGCGGAAAAAACGAGCGTGTGCGCCGTTACGAGACGCAGAGATTGGTACCCGATTTTAAGGTCCTAGGTCAACCGGTGACCTCTGAGGTCAGGTCAAGTGCCCCAAGGTACGGTTCAGTTTTTGGTGAATTACTTCGCAAAAAACGGCCGTAGAGCCGCGATTTTGGCAGCATCGTGTTCGCCTTGCTCAGGCGCGTCGAATGATATACTTTTTGTTCGGGTCAGGTCAACTTGGGGTGTTGACCTCAGGTCAAGGTCAGGTCAGCACCCGAAGGTCACGAAGTTGGTCAAAAGAGGTCATGTCGCATATCATTCGATTCGGCAGGTCTTTCTGAGTCCATTGGTGGCTTCCCCGACTCGCTAGCTCAATTTGATCAGGAGTTATTGACGAAAAACTAATATGACCTTGATGACGTCATAAATGACGTCACACAAGGTCAACATTGCAAAAGTGACGCATCTTACCTTGCAAGGAGTGCATCAAATCACGATTCTGTGTGCTTGAGATAGTTGGAGATCATTCCCGGCGCCAGAATAACAGTTTTCATTTTTCCCCATTGACTTATAATGGTGAGGTCACGAAAATGACCTGACCTAATATGACCTTTAGGAAAAATCCGAGATATACAAGTTGTGAGACTCATAATGGATACTAGATCCTGCAAGTTTCATTTCCCTGTGACATCTCCTCTGGCAGTGAGGGCGTTGCGAAGTTGCGACATCTGAAGACCGTGCAGAGGTTCACTTATGACGTCATAGGTCAGTGACCTGACCTGACCCAAAAATGCGGTTGGTGTCAAAAGATGCGGCTTGCATCAAAGGTCAGGTATGCCAAGTTTCAGCTCTCTATCGCCAGCGTGTTCGGAGCTATCGCGAAAAAACCCTATGGGGGGCGGCACCCGCCCCCCCTCGGCCGGCGAGGGTTAAGTTAGGTCATGTCACTTGAATATTGTGGACATAACAACGCTAATAACAAACGCCTGCCAAGTGACAAGGACTTTTCAAAAATATTTATTTCCACCAGGGTTGTGCTCGACTCAAAAAAAAATTGCCGACTCGACTCATCATTCAACTTCAGAAAGCCCTGACTCAACTCTGACTCAAACAAGGAGCTGATTTTTCCCTTGACTCGACTCATGACTCAAGCGGCTCAATAAAAATATGAGTCGACTCAAACTTGACTCAAATTTTTTGTTGAGTCAAGTGAGTTGACTCAAAATTGACTCAGATAAAAAAGTCGCTGAGCGGGGGCGGGGGTGGAAAAAAATCCGGCAGCAGAGCCAGGGCGAAGTTGTTAAGCGGGGGGGGGGGGGGAAATGAAAAGCTTGTTTCTAGAAAGTTAAGTCCGCTGACTTATGTTCCTAAATGTTTGACTCAACTCAATGCTAAAAGTTATTTTACTGACTCAACTCTGACTCAACTCAACGCCTTAATATTTTTGTCCGACTCAACTCTGACTCAACTCAACAGCTCAACATTTTATCCGACTCGGCTCAAATCTGACTCATTTGAGTCAGAGTTGAGTCAAATTTCTGACTCGACTCATGAGTCAAGCACAACCCTGATTTCCACTCAAAATATTGTTATTAGGGAGAACTCAACAGACACTTATAATTACATAGGCACAGTCTCGTGAGAGCTGCATTGGAGTCGTGTGATAGCTTTTCTGCGTATTTAGCAACAGCGCTGCTCAACGTTCACACACTGAGCGCGTCATCCAATCAAGAAATGACTGAAAATAGGATACAAACGACACCATAGCGTCTGCTTTCTTCAGTCTTAGCAAGAAGCTTAGCGCTGATGTTTTGAGAGGACCTTGCGAGAACCAGAACCAATCGGCATCAATTCTGCTGGTATTTTCAAGGTATTTTGTCTCGCAGCTCATGTTTGAAAAGCTTGTTTTGCTTTTCTTTTCTGTACGTTGCTAGCGAGAGGATACTCATTTGGTTACATATACGCCACACCCACCACAATCAGTACGTTTCAGCCCTTCTATGTAAACGAAAAAAAAAACTTCTTACGAAAAATCTACCGTCATTCCTGGCACCTGGTTAACGGTTGACAATGGGCGATGGCACCGCCGTGCCACGGTCACCAGGAGACCGCCGTGGTCACCGGACAGTCTTCAGACTGGCTGTCGCCTGTCGCCGCGTCGGCAACACCGCCACATTAGCAGTTGTCTTCGGCGGCGCTACATATGCGTCTCAGGCATGCAACGCTTTGTCGCGCCGCCGCTATGGCCGCTCGTAACCAATCGCGCCGGATGGGGGCCGTAATGGAAGCACGACGACCGTGCCGACCGAGCAGGGGGTGGGTGGGCTGCAGAGAGGCCCGTAGTCTGGCAAGGTAGGACTAGGTTGGACGTGAATGGACAGGGTTTATGGGATATGTAGAAGGATGTCTCAGCTGCTCTGCGGGCCGGAGCTCGCTGTGAATCAGCGGAGGCGTAGGGGATCCATGAGGACAAAGGGTCTTTAGACTGCAGCTTTCCTGAGATTCGTTGTGAACCAGTATGTGTTCACGGGGCTAGGGAAATGATGGGGTCGTTCTGCAGCCGTCCATGGGACTGGGGATCTCAGCGAGCCGGCAGGGCTCATTGCTAAGGGAGTTGTCCGCAGCTGTCCCTAGCCTGAGGTTCGCCGTGAACCGCTGACCGCAGTCGTCCCCAGGCCGCGGTTTGACGTTGGCGGCGCTAAGCTCGTGCCCGTCGTTTGTCAGCGTATTGACCCCGGCTGTCGTGGGATTACAGTATCAATATGACTGTAATTAGTTAATTACAGCCATCCGAGCCGGCCCGGTGCAGTGGCTCCATGTGTGCGTGAAAATGGGACCCTCAGTGCGCATGCCCCAAACGGTAATGGACGAGAGAGTATGAGGGTCCGCTGGGCACTGGAATGGCTGTCCTCCGGCTCACCTTCGCGGAAAAGGTTGCTTGATGATAAAACCTGGCTTGGTTTAAAGCGTGTAGGCATAGCACTAACTAATGAAGACTGGTAAAGGTCGTTCAGAGGTATTAAATGTCGGCAAATTTGAAACGAAGTAATGACTTTTCGTGATAAATAAAGGTGCGGTAGCAAATAGCCACAATTATTCCCAAGTACACCAGCCGCATGCTGCAATTCTGTCGGCTCGACAACATAATGAGTACTGAGTAGACTCCTTTCCTTTGTATGTGTCGAACTTCTAGAACATTTATTAACGTTAAAGATTGCATTATGACCGAGACATCATAGGCGGCGGAACGGGGAGGGCACCAGGGTACCGTGCCCCCTTCGATTTTGGCATTTTAACATTAGCCCTACGGGCGTTGCATGGAAAGAATGGGACCAAAAGTCGGCAGTGTCCCCCTTAATTGAAGGTGTTCCGCCGCTACTGCGTGACATGTAACATATTCGTTTGTCAAACAATAGGTACATATTGCATTACATCACATTTGATCTAACAGCAACACCACATCTTGGCGAAAGAAAATCGCTCGGCGAGGCACGCTGCGAGGCGTGAGGCACAAAACGCTTTTGTTAATTCCCTTATATTTGTCAGACAAGTACAACTTACCGGAGCGGCCCGGCTCCACATCAGCGATGCCATTTCACATTTGTTCTTATATGACCTAAGAACGATGTTTTTTTTTCATTTCTTATATGATCTAAGCCATCACTCATCGTTTCTTGGGCTTACTTCTATCTATTTCTTCAATCTAACGAAAATATGCAACATTTTCGTGAGTGTCATAAATGAATAGGTTGATCCTAAGTTACGCTACTGTTATTTCGTGGATAAGAATGCGATGCAAGGTAGGACTTGCTAAGGGTAAATGAGATAATTACTCGTAACGGGAAACATGAGCCGACTTATCTCCCATAGTGAGGTAGCCTGAAGGTGCAACAAGCTGAAGGTGGTGTAAAAATCTGCCCCCGCCATTCCATGATCCTGTTGAGGCTCCACAGCGCCATTGACCGAAGAATCGCGAATGCAGTTTAATTTAAGAAATGATGACATTGGTGCCTTATATTCCATTTTGCTATGATAAATAAGTAAGAGTGATATTCAAACTTACATTTTCTTCCAGTATACGAGTATTGACATCAGGAGCCCCTGTGTGTGGCCCGGGCCAGGCCGGCTCGAGCGGCCCCACCCGGCCCGAACCAGCCATTACCTTGCTTCTTACGCACGAGAGAAAAGAAAAATACAGCCACTTCAGCGTTTGACAAGTAGTCATCACTGATTGGAAGCTACATAGCACACCGCTCATGCCATTACTGCTAACCCAAGAGATAATGATGTGTGTTGAGCACGGATGGCGGATAGTGTGTAAAGGATATCCGGCGTCGGAAATGATGTGTAGAATTTCAGCTTCAGCTGTGATTGCAGTTTTGATCACTGCGATTTCTCGGATATAAATGGTATAATTCGTATTGGTTTCGGGCTACACTGAGGTAAAAAAATAATCGTTAAAAACCCAAATATTTCGGCTTTATTGTGTTGCCTTATTGAATGGTTTGAAATATGAAAATACACAAATACGAATGATACAGAACCATATTTCAGATATGGTCCCAGTAAACATGACGACGTCGGCCCGACGTCGGGCCGAGGCTCGGCCCGACGTCGGCCCAACGTCGGTTCAACCTCGGCCCGACATCGGCTGGACGTTGGATATGCCCGCATGTTCCGACGTCCAGCC
Source organism: Amphibalanus amphitrite (assembly GCF_019059575.1). NCBI lineage: Eukaryota > Metazoa > Arthropoda > Thecostraca > Balanomorpha > Balanidae > Amphibalanus > Amphibalanus amphitrite. The sequence goes on along the minus strand of NW_024882777.1, from coordinate 170,821 downwards.
GAAGTCCAGCCGACGTCGAGCCGACGTCGGGCCGAGATTGTTTGCCGAGGTTGACGAGATCGTTTGTCGTTGGACCGACGGGGCCGACGTCGGCATGTTTATTGGGACAACGCGCCCAAAATATCAACCGGCGGCGGGATTCGAGCCCCCCAGTCGCCGACATCGGCATGTTTACTGGGACAACACGCCAAAAGCATCAGCCGGCGATGGGATTCGAACCCCCTGTCATTCGAACGCGAGGTTAGTGCGCAAACCACTACACCACGCAGCCAGCTAACGAATTTAGTTTGTTTTGTTGGGTTATGTCCTTTCGGTCTGACAAGACCATTTCAGAGCCGGAAGGATCATAGGATGGAGACATTGGTCTTCTTGGCGAGCACCCGGGTCCAGTTCATATAGAGTCCCTGGTCCCATTGCTGTTACGTGACACTTATTGGAGGGCGACCCCACAATGGATTCATATAGCCACTCTTACACACCTGCACCAACGTTTCCCAAAGTGTCCCTTTGATAAGTGGCACTTTGGCAAAGTGACACTTGCCGACTGGCCTTTCTATATGAACTGGGCCCGGCCCTGGTGAGTTGCCGGGGCTGAGCCTGACCAAAGGATAGGCCGAGTAGCCCCCAATCACTCACCGCACCCGGCTACGGGCGAGCTCGGCTTACGGGCAATCCCAAATGGGATAAAGTTTCCCGTCCAGGATCCGCATCAGGGGGTTGCGGCGTGGAGGAAGATTTGAGTTTCCTGAGGATATTTTGAATACCGACTGGCCACTGGGACAACACAGCTCTTTATGAAACATGAAACATGTATTTTGTATTATTTTAACGGTCAAAACAGCGGCCGATGTCGGTCCGATGTCGCCCCGACGTCGGCCCGACGTTGGCTGGACCTCAGCAATTGATCTCGGTCCGACGTCGGCCCGACGTCGGCTGGACCTCGGCTGGACGTCGGAACATGCGGGCATATCCGACATCCAGCCGACGTCGTGCCGAGGTTGGACCGACGTCGGGCCGACGTCGGCATGCCGATGCCGAGTTGCCGACGTCACCCCGACGTCGGCCGACGTCGGGCCGACGTCGGCATGTTTACTGGGGTTACATATCTGAAATATGAAAATATAAAAATACCATACAAAATCATATTTCATATTTCAAACCAGTGAACAAGGCAACTCAATAAAAACAAAATATTTGGTTTTAACAATTTTTCCTCAGTGTAGCCCGAAGCTAATACAAATTATAGTAAATTACCTCTTCTCTGCCTCAGCGATTCCGTATCTCCCACAAGAGCACCAACACAGACCATAACCAAGAGACGCGCGGCGAGAAGTAAGCTGCAGACTGCAGTGGAGATAGCGGTAACAGCATTAGGACTGTTCTCTTGATGGGAGATGGTTGAACAGCTCTTCTTTGTGTGGGTGCGATCAAGGTGGGGTAGGTGATCCCACAACGAGATACCTACACCAGCACACTCTTGGTCTGTCTTTTTAGGGAGTGTCCTATGATTCACCGAGATGAATCCCAGATAAGAGCACGTCCTCGTCTTCACCAAAGGCATGACCGGCAGCAGTCGGACAAGAAGAACAGCATAAACGTCTGCAATACAGTCGGCCTCGGAGAGCGAGCTAAGCTAGTTGGCAGGGCCAGGGATATCTTCCTCCGCGTGTCAGGAGAGAACGTGGGGAGGCACTGCAAGGCAGCTGAGGGTACGGGTTAACTGACTCCAAGGGACAACTGAGGGAATGTCAGACCTATGGAAGAAATGAGTGCGTAGACTGGCCCCACAGAGCAAACATGAAATGACCCCGCTGGTCAGCCGGGAGCGCGCACCCACCTGGCAGGCAGCAGAGCGACGCGAGCAGCACCGAGAGCACCACCATGTCGCCGGCGCACGGACAGATCACCGTCACCCACTGGAGACCGGCGCGGCGGCGGCGGCGGCGGCGGCGGCGGCGGCAGCGCGGCCGGCGCGGCCCTCCGGAGCCGACGCGACTGCGCGCCCCGCCCGCGACCGCCCGCGACCGCCCGCTGAGGTATCGCTTATCATCGGCTTTGCTTTACACGTACTTACTAAAGAAATCGCCTCATTTTATGTCCGCTTTATCTAGTCTGTCTTCTAAACACCGTCACCTTGCCATCTTTACCGTTGATAACCACTAATTTCTAGAGATGACTGCTACGAGAGCATACCTTTACCTACGCTGGATATAACACGGGATATTTTTGGATAAGCCAGGTGTTATGGAGGATAATCAAGGACGCAGAAAAATGAGCGACGACTCGCCTCCTCAGTCCTCACTCCTCGGCGTGAGCGGGCAGTGCGAGACGTGAGGCGCATGAGGGGCAAGGTAAATCAGCGCTGATGGGGCGGGACGCTGCTCCTAATCACCCGGTACTGACATTACGTTGAGGGGGAGTGTCCAATGCAGGCAGACATACAAAACACTCTTATGGGAGCGTCAGTGCAGCGGTCTGCATGAACTTATTGGCAAACGTGAATAAGTTCGTACATTGTGCATGCACATTTACTCCACATGTTAATATTTATCTGGGGTGAAATTAATCATTCCAAGTGTTCTTTTTTCTATTCACGGTGACGGTCTTAGCATTCAGGAGCTTCTTTTTTCAATGTCGTGACTGGCGAATCCGGGGAGGAGGCTTTGAGGCAAATACCACCGCAGCGCCCAAAATCGACGAAAATCTGCGCTTTTTTCAGGAATAAAACGTAATTTAACTACTTTTATTATGAGAAGTTTGCATTAAACTGCACAGCAGTGCGCGTGGAATCGAAATACGATGAATTTTTGGATTTTGGATATTTTTTTTGGCGTATGAATTTCCCCGCAGCGTCCAAGCCCGCCTTTCTAGATCCGCCAGTTAAGATCAAGAAGATTCTAGTTCTAACAAAAGCACTGTTACCAGAATGGATTTGGTTTTTAGAGACAAGCTCATGTCTTAATTTGCGCATTGCAACTACGTATTTTATGTTACACCAATGAAGACCCATGCCATTCACCACGCGGTACGTCAACGGTATGAAAAAATCCTAGATTAGAGATGGTTTAGAGTCAAGTGATTTTTAATTCGTTTCCGCAGTGATCACCTTCGACTTAGTTACAATCGTTATACTGGTAACCAAAGCCATGACTACCCTGACTGACTGGCTAAGAGGGTGCGCCACCACTTTTGTTTTGGTGGTTCCACCGCGAGGGTGAAGGTCTGTGAACCATCCGACCAATTCAGACTCCCGCACTGGAGATCAGTTTTCTGGCGGTGTGCTGCGGCTAATTGACTGGCGGGATTGGCCGGCCTGGCGAAACGTGTGCTTCCTATCCTTGCCTCCCTCCCTCCCTATCTAACTCTCTCTCTTTCTCTCACTCCCTCCCTCCCTCTCTCTCTCTCTCTCTCTCTCTGTCTCTGTCTCTGTCTCTGTCTCTGTCTCTGTCTCTGTCGTCTCCGTCTCCGTCTCTGTCTCTGTCTCTGTCTCTGTCTCTATCTCTGTCTCTGTCTCTGTCTCTGTCTCTCTCTCTCTCTCTCTCTCTCTCTCTCTCTCTCTCTCTCTCTCTCTCTCTCTCTCTCTCTCTCTCACACACACACTCTCTGTCTCTGTCTCTGTCTGTCTGTCTGTCTGTCTGTCTGTCCGTCTCTCTTTCTCTCTCTCTCTCTCTCTCTCTCTCTCTCTCTCTCTCTCTCTCTCTCTCTCTCTCTCTCTCTCTCTCTCTCTCTCGTACCAATCTCCCCCTCTCTTTCGCTCTCTCCTTCCTCTCCCTCATCCTCCCCCCTCTCTCTCTCTCCCTATCCCTCTCCTCTCTCTCCTGCCGCCGTCGTCGCGCTCCGTCGCCATCGATGGGCTCGTTGGGCGCGGCTGACCGGTCACGGCGGTGCTGTGCGTTCTGGGCACGTGCCAAACATTTGGCCAGATTACCAACATAAATAAATTTCGATTCAATAAGACAACAGACTGGCAGGAGCTTTGTATTCGTCGCGAGTCTCCGTCTCCCGGTCCGGAGAATTTCCGCGTTTCTCGGGGACGGACACCGGTTGAGCGGTTCTGCGCGCTGCAGCAGTTTAGATCTGTGCCAGGGCGGCCCGGGAGATACGATCAACCGTCACCAAAATATTGATGGGTCAACTGATGATCTAGAATAAAAGCGATAGCTTGGAGGCTGGATGGACTGACGCCGTTGAAGTTGTTCCTCTTGGTGACGTTCATGACTTGGTGAACCTGCTGCTAAATTATACAAAAATGTTGAGTGAATTGTCCTAACACGCAATGAGATGCATTCATATCTGGTATGTCAGCTCCCAAGCATAGGCGCGGGAGCCGGGGGGGCAGTGGGGGCAGCTTGCCCCCCCCAACTCTGGGGCCGTGGGGGCGGTGCCCCCACAGCTTTGAGACGGAATACCACACTTGTTTTGCAAATGTTTTCTTTTTTTGTTGAAAAAGCCGAGGGGTGAAAAATAAGTGGCCTAAAACCGGTGAGAAAACTAGATTTGGGGGTACCCTAGGTTAATCTCTATAATGGTGTGCCCCCCCAGTCGGAGAGTAGTTCCCGCGCCCCTGCTCCCAAGTAATCTATCGTATAACAGCACTAGACTTATTGTAATTATAGCCGCACCGCCCGCGCCGAGCTGTTCATCGACGCGCTCACTACATGCGAGGCGGAGCAATCGGTGACGGCTCCGACGCGTGGCGGCAATTTTCTGGACCTTGTGGTGACTCGTGGTGGCGCGGCCCACTCCCGGGTCCGTGATAAGATCTTCGACGCTGACCACGAGGCGGTAGAAACTCGGTTCACGGTGGATCTGGGTGTCCCGCCCCGGGTGACCAGGACCAGAGTGTACAACTACAAGCGTGCGGACTTTGCTGCTCTGCGGCAGTCGCTGAGACTGCTTCCGTGGAGTGTGCTGTGGGATTTTAATGTGAACGATGCGACAATGATGTTCTACGATCTTACTTTTGCCGCTATTCAGGACTTTGTACCTTTGGTAGAGCTGCGTAGAAAGTACCCACCCTGGTATGATAGGACTGTTCGTGACCTCCTTAAACGTAAGGAGATGGCTCAAAAGCGTAAGAAAGTCAGTCCGACTGAAGAGAACATTCGGGCCCACTCCGCTGCCAGAGCTGATTTCAAGCGACAGGCCGATCAAAGCTACCGCTCATACCTACTAGGGTTAATACGAGAGTTTAAAGACAACCCGAAACGACACTGGTCTTTTGTAAAATCACTGAAGTCACATGCATCGGCGTCTCCTGTGCTCGAGTGGGGCGGGCGGGTCGCGACGGATGTGTTCGCTCGCGCTAACATATTTAATGCCTGTTTTGCAACTAAATTCAGTGCCCCGCACGCGGGTCCGCTGCCCGAGCCGCCGGTTCTAAACGCCCCAGGCCTCTCTGCTTTTGAAGTGCCAGCGGGCCGCGTAGCTCAGCTGCTGCGCCAGCTCAGCCCACACAAGGCGTGTGGACCGGACGGACTAAGTGCTAGGATTATGCGTGAATGTGCGGATGAGCTTGCGGTCCCTCTTGAGATCATATGTAAACTGTCAGTGAGATCCGGAGTGTTTCCGACGACGTGGAAGCGGGCTAATGTGATTCCGGTATTCAAAAAGGGTTCCAAAAAACTCCCAGAAAACTACCGACCAGTCTCACTTTTGGCAATCAGTTCTAAAATCTTGGAAAAAGTTGTGTGTGAGGGCTTACTTCGTGCATGTCTGCCCTTTCTTCCAGACTCCCAACATGGGTTTCTTCCAAAACGTTCTTGCGTGACAAATCTGGCATGTTTTATGGATCACTGTTGGGTCTCACTGACAAAGGGCATGCAAACCGATACGATCTACACCGATTACTCTTCTGCTTTTACAAGTGTTAGTCATAGGCTACTTTTACACAAGCTTAGGCACTCTTTTAATATCACCGGTTTTGCATATAGCTGGATTGATTCTTACCTCAGCCACCGCTATCAGCGGGTCATTCTGGATGGCAAGCACTCGGACTGGATCCCTGTGCAATCTGGTGTTCCGGAAGGCAGCATTCTCGGTCCGATTCTCTTCACATGCTATGTAGCTGACCTTCCATCTCAACTTCAGACCAGCTCACTGTCATATGCTGATGATGTCAAAATTTTCCACAGAATTCAATGTCCAGCGGACGTCAACTCTCTTCAGGCTGATCTAAGCCGTCTTAGTGACTGGTCAAAAACATGGCATCTTAGGCTCAATCCGGCTAAATGCAAGACCATCACCTTTACTTTACGTACATCTCCCATCGCATCATCATACTTTTTAGATGGTCACGAACTCGAGCGGTGTACGGAGATCAGAGATCTGGGTGTGATCCTGGACTCCAGGCTAACATTTGGCGCGCATGTTGACGCCTGTGTGAGCAAGGCCAACCGCATGCTAGGTCTACTTATGCGCAGCATGCAGGTCTCACACCGTACCCGGCTGCCGTACTTCGATCACCGGGCAGTCATGGCGGCGTACAATGCCCATGTCAGATTGGTTGTGGAATACGCGAGTGTCGTCTGGAGTGGCGCAGCACCTACTCACCTTGCGAGATTGGAGAGACTGCAACACCGTTACCTGATGTGGTTAGGCGCCAAGACACATAGCCGGTGCTCGATGGACTATGAGTCTCTCCTCCAACATTTTCACTGTATGTCCATCAAAGCTAGACTTGTTCAGACCGACCTGAAGTTCATACGCTCTGTGTTTGCCGGCCGACTGGACTGTGGGCTACTTGTGACTATGTTTTCGCTGCGTGTTCCTGGCCGGCGCTCTAGGCAGACGGGCTTGTTCAACGTACCTTTTGGACGGGTTGATACGGTGAAGAACGGCCTCGGCGTACGAGTCCCGAAACAAGTGAATGAGTTCCTGAACAAATATCCAGACGAGGATTTCTTTCAGCCTAGTCTCCACTGCACCGCGCGCATCCGTGCCTACGCACGAGGCCTTGGTACTTGTATGACGTAGTCACGTAGGCTGCTATTGTTTGCATTATCTTTATCTTTTGCATTTTTTACAGATCATGTGTCATTTTATTGTTCCTTTTTTATTGTATCTCAGTGTTTTGGCCTTTTGCCACTTTTATACGAGCTATTGCTGTCTTAAAGTGTCCCGCGGTTTTTGTCTGCGGTGGGTTTAGGCATATGCATGTGCGTAGGCAGGTGTGATGAAATAGTGTGTGTCTTGTGTGTGTGTGTGTGTGTGCGTGTGCGTGTTTATATTTTACTTTGACCTCAGCCGTCATTGGGTTTTGCCTGTGGCTGACAATGCCTAATAAACAAATAAACAAATAAACAAGTAAGAGCACTGGAGCAGGAGCCCGCCACTTCGTGGGTGGTTATGCGAAAATAAGCTTAAAAAGAATAAAGCACACAAAACTGATGAGGACGCATCCTATATTGGATGTCCACGAATGTCTAACGACTGCCCTCTAAAAATCGGCCTCGATTATAACAGCAAACTCATAGAATACCTATGACCTTTTTATCCAGATAATCTGGTAAATGCCGGAGTCGCAAAGAAATTCATCAATAGCGGCATGAATGGCTTCGGGCTGCTTTTTGTTACCGACTTGCCACGTTGCGGTGTTTGATGAAGGAAATTGGCGATAATATATTACAAAATAATGGAATTATTCATAAGACTTCAACATATTTGAAACAAGCCTTACGACCCTTTTGCACATTCGTAAATTACATGAAATTGTTTTTAAGAAATTGGCAAAGCTTTCTTCACATATTTTTATATTTTCCGTGAAAGATGAAACATGCGCAAAGCGACCTTTAACGGGCATGTCTGATGTCGCAAGAACAGAAGTAAGAGGTTGAGAAACGTTATCGGTAGCTTTTGAGCTTCGATGAACTCTGCCCTTTTGACTTTTGAAATTTTGACTTAACCGGAGCTTGTCCGAGCTGGGCTCTTAATTTTTTAAGACGAAATCTCAAACAACGCTTATTGTAGCCTTAATTTACCCAAGGGTCGAATATGAGGAAAGACGAAAACGAAACTCAGTTAGGCGTTTAGCACAGACTATGTATTTCCGTGGTTGAACTGATTTGCTGAAGCGCGCTGTTATAATTATTTTCTTCAAGCTAAAGTCTAAACGCAGAAGGCTCAAAGGGGTCGGTGGAGCAAAGCTGTATTATCACTCGGAAACACAACTCTCATAGAGCACTTTTTCACAGTCTTAGTGCTCACTTTTCCGTACTGATTCTTTGAAACCTTGCATGAAAACCCTAGTTTTTCAAAGGAATGCTAAGGATTACTGCCCCAAATTGGAAAGTCCATGACCTCCCCAGCCCCCGCCGGCTCCAACGCCGATGGATTTGAATTCGAATTGAACCTACTGTATGTGCATGGGCGTGGGATGCAGCAATACATCAAGGGAAATGTCATGCATTTTGCATGTGACCTTATCTGCTTTATACTAGTTAAGGTTTACTGTTTCTCAAATTAAAGCGAGTGCGCTTAACTGCACGCTCTTGTCTAGCTTCTCAAGATCTTGCTTGAGTTTCCACAGTGTGTGTCCCACTATGTATATCATTCAAGTTCATTCAATCAAAACATTTCTGGCGGCCACTAATTAATTGGGAGAGCAGCGTTGCGTGCCGCCGCTGTCCCCTGGGAGGTCATCAAATATGTACTGGCGGGGACACGCCCAGCTCTGCTGTTGTTAATGGCCAGTGGCGCCGGCCGGCCGGCCGGCTGGCCCGGCGGCCAGGTCAGAAGGACGGGTCAGAACAGGGCTGCCGGCCCTCCGTCATTGGCAGTATACATACAAGTACTCGTACATAGAAGCCATGAGACGGTAGCGAGAGGGTTACATTTAACAGATATGTTTATATCTCCCAGAATATCTAGGGTAAAGGTCAAGTATCGCTGCATAGACTAGCTTCGGATCTTCGAAGATGTCGGGCGTTTTGACCTCGCTGACCTTCGTGAGTTGCGGAGCTGCGAGCTCTACATTTCGAGGAGGTGCATCTAGCTCGAGTAGTCCCATGGGGATAGGCCTGTGTTGACATGGGTTAACCCTTGAGTTCAATATCGGTTGGCGGCGGTTCCTTCGGGAGAGGGAGACACACTTATGCTTGGCAGAGGATCACCAAAATCCCAATCGATCCACCTAATTTTTGGTTGCTCGTGACCAGCCACTCTCAAGTACATGAAACGAGGCAAAAAGTTGTTACACCTATAGACTGAGGGTTGTCAGTGTTTTTCTCATTTTCCAGCCACCACGAACATCAATTTCCATTTCACTCAGCTATACCGTTCGTAGCTCTGCGGCCTGTGATTGAAGCCGTGATTTGGCTGCGGACGCGGCCAGTGTCAGCGGCTGTGAGAAGCAGGGTGAACCGGCACGGCGCCGCGGCGGGTGGCGCGGTGGTGCGTCAGATTTGTGTCAGCTCGCCGCCGGTGTTCGTGTCAGTCGGCAGTCGGCCGGAGGCGCCGCACAATGCCCGCCGGCCTGATTGAAAAATGCCCCGCGGCTATGGCGCTGGCCCGGGGGCCGCACACAAACCGTGATAAAGCGGCAAATTAATGTGACGGCCGTCTCAGGTGACGCTCTCTCACGCTCCGGGCTCTGCCCAACGCCGACTCTCACGGCGGACACAATCCGTATGTTACGGTCGGCCTCATCCGTATGTTACGTCCCGGGCTGTGACGTACGGAGACTCTCACGGCGGGCACAATCCGTCAGCCTTCCGTAAGGTCCATCCCAACTCGTATGCTCGGTATGCCCGGACGCTGGCTTTTAAGACTAGCCTCACCAGTACGTTACCGCCGTGCACGCAATCCGTTAGTTACGTTACGCCTTTTCCAATCCATCTGTTACGATACGGTCCGCTCCTGACTCCTGACCAATCCGTCTATTATGGCATCCCCAATCCGTGAGCTAAGGTGGCGTTGGGCTTGTGCACCCTGCTAGCTCCTCTCGATGCGTATCCGTACCCTACCGGACACCCCGTGAGCCAGGGTGGCTCTGGGATATGTCGGCGCGTGTCGTCCCCACATCTGTCAGAGTCTGCAGATGGCATCAACGCGGCGCCGTGCCTCAAAATGACCGAGATCCCAGTCGAAACGAAATGCTCACACCATATTTTCCTTTATGCACAATGGACCAACTGCCACGCGAGAGATAAACTGTATCCTGAATAGAACCACCGTCTTATTGTATTTTGTCGTGTCGAGATGAAGGGTGCTTCTGTACATGCTCAGCGAAATTTTCTGGAACGTAGGGCGAGTCGAGGTATATGTTCATGAAAATTACTAGGTCTTGGGTTCACACGCATGACAAGAGAAAACTGGTGAGTACAAATTGTAATGGGTGTAAATTGCAGTAACAAATTATTGCTGGATGTGACATATAAGTGCATGCATGGTCTAAACTTTTGAATTGATTTTAAAAGGAATAAAAACGCAAGAAATTACCCAACGTTCCGCATTCATTGCTTAGTCATGGGTGTGAGAGTACATCGTACTCTCACACACATTTGATTATAATCCTTATTGGTGGATGTAAATAATTGTAAATGGCCCGCCTGCCTAAACAACTTCTAATTATACAGTCTTTAACAAATGTTGGTCATCGGCGTATTTTGTGTGTTTCTTTTTAATTAAATTTAGGGAGATATGATCCATGATGTGTGTTCCTTGCACAGGACGGAAAGACCAACAATTCAGACAGACGTGAGTGAAGCGTATACCTTCGCACTGTGTCTTCACTATTTGATCTCGGGATGTATAAGCTTTATGCCGTCCCGTCTACGTAAGATTAACATGCGCTGCTTGCGGCTTAGAGCGTAATGTAACGTTCTGCGGCGGAGCTCCATCAGGTTAATGCCACCAAGTGATGTAAAATCGGTCCACGTTTCGGCTGGGTTTCAATTTACTGTCGCGGGAAAAAATCATTAGAAATATTAGGCTCGTAAATCTGTCTAACCGATGCCATCAATAACATTAAAATCTCTCGGCCAGGTAACGTCGCCCGACAATATTAGACAAATCGACAGAAGGAACTGAAAGACGGGGCTGAGCAGAAATCTTCTTTAAGTTCATTGTCTTTATAACTATGGATGATAAAGTACCTATCATTCATATGCGTTTTGGGATTTCTATGAAATTAGAAAGCCAACTCCAGAATTCGATTTTCCTACCTTTTGAGCCATTGCCTCCATGCCTTGTTCAAATGTCCAATCTAGTTCAATGAAGAAGATAAATTCCAGATGGATGTGGATTTTCAGTGGTAATCCTACCCATCGGTCATGTCTGGCTGCCGCGCCAACCACACCGGGCGTTCTGTTGTAACCTCACTCCAGACGGAGCTCTGTCTACCGGGCGTGCTGGAGCACTTGTGCCCTGATCTCACCCTGCAATGGGAGGTGAGCTCTGCAATTTGCATTGTTACAAGACCTGCTCCTTTAGGGATGATGACGATATTCGGTTTTTCAGGGAGCTCAAAGTGTGAAGGTCATCGGCGCTGGAATAGTGGAGCGCACTCACAAAGTATCGTAGCAGGAGTCATTCCAAACGCCTTGTCCCAGACGAATCTCTCCGCTGAGGGCACAGTCGAGTGTGTCGACGTGACTGTCGTGACCCTCTGCCTACCACCTCGGTCTCTTCCATCGGTGGGGGCGGCAAAAGGCCGGCGGCAGCAGTGGCGGCGGAGACAGAGGCACAAAGGCTCGGTGTTCTGCTCTATCTCCGTGATCTCACCACACTCCCCCTCCCTCTCCCTCCTCCGCCACCGCCGCCCGCTCGCCAAACCCTAGGGGCGACACTTAAGTGGCTATAAAAAGAATAGAAAAATAATAGCTTTAGCGTGCCTGATATTTCTTTCAGTCCAAATCACCACTGATTGTGACAAAAGCGGCACGATAAGGTGTTGAATTAATTTGTTTGCCGTAGAAACTGCTAGGAGTGTTTCGTAACAAATTAACCCTCGCCCTGGCAGGGGGGGGGGTCGATGCGACCCCCCCCTAAGGTTTTTCGAAGATAGCGTGAAAACGGCGGCGCGCAGCGCCGCCAAATTTGGCACAGCCTATGGGGCAACCTTTTTACATATGACCTGAAAATTTCAGGTCCGGGTGACCTTGGGTCAGGTCACCAGGTCAGAAAAACCGGTACAAGGTCATGGTCAAATTTCAATTTTCTTTTTGCACCTGTCCAACTCACAGTTTTGGACTGATTTCCTTCAAACTTTCAGGATGTGCTAAGTTCACCGAGTTGTATAACATATAGTTCGGGTTTTTTGAGGTCACTGACCTGAGGTCAGTTAGAGGCCATTACGTCGTAATGTTAAGCCTATGGGAAATTACTAAATTCGGAAAATACTGGAGTTATCCGCTTCGTTCTATCATTTTTGTGCTTTGAAATCACAGTACTTAACAGCAGGTCACTTGGTGCTTCTTTGTTTGGTGTACTTATCCATGGGTCAGGTCAAATGAGGTTAACTGAGGTCAAATGACGTTTTTGTCAATAACTTGGCACATAATGACGCTAGAGCTTAAAAAATGGTATCATTGTGTTCCTGGTGATCAGCCGAATCGAATGATATACGATATGACGCAATTTGGTTAACTTGAACTTAATTTATAAATTTAAGTTTACTTAAAAATTAAGAAAAACTTTAAGTACACTTAAACAAGCTAAAAAGTATATCATTCGACGCGCCTTGACGTGCTGAGTTCACTGGTGCTTTTCTTTTTCCTCTATCTTAATTAGATCAAAAGTTATAAGCGAAAAACTTTTGACCTGTTTTTAGCGAATTCATATATACCCCCCAAAACCCCCCTAAATATTGACCTAGAGCAACCAAATTTGCACAGGGGCGAGAACTCCAGGGGGCCCACCTACCTACCAAATTTGGTGTTTCTAGGTGCCATAGGAGCCAATCGCGAGGGGGGGGTCGCATCGACCCCCCCCCCCTGCCAAGCCGTGTTATGAAAAATGCCCTGCCAGGGCGAGGGTTAAGTATGTGAAAACCAAGTCATTAATGCAACTTCTATTAGAGTAAAGGAATAAGGGAGATGTAATGATGAAATTGATCTGCCCAAGCCTGCGTAGGTGTGATCTTCTGCAATGCCGAGAGAAGACGGTTTATGTGTGGGGTCTGTGGTGAAAGACCGGTCGATGGCGGTGGTGGCGGATCACGTCAACCCCCCCTCCCCCCCTCCCCCTCCCCCCCCCCTCCGACCGGCCGACGAGCTGCTCCGACGGCCCGCTAAATCTCGGTGCTCTCCTAATGGCCGAATTTGTTGCCACCTATATATTGTTAGCGGGGCCGGCAGAAAGGATCGATGTTATTGGGTAGGGGAGAGGCGGGAGAATTGGGACTTATTTCTCAGGCCATGTTCATTGAGGTATTATTTGGCAGGTATTGTAGCCAAGCTGCTTTGCGCAGCGCCAATAAAAGGTCCACCATTTCTCTGCATTATGCCATCATAAAATAGCGAGCCTGTGCAATGATGTAGCTATATGTGGACAAAAACAAAAACACTCATTTTCAGGAGAATAGGGACACATGCAAGGAGACAAGGGACAGACACGAAGCTGAATTGGGACATATAAAAATCGGGTATTGGGATGACTCTATCTCGAATTATTTGTCGTGTCTATGTTTATAGGCAATCATTTGATACATTGGAACTTATCTTCACACTATCTGTTTCGTTAAATGCCGGGATTGTCTTTCACGATTACGATGTTCCCATAAAATGCACATTTTCCTACCAGAGTAAGACTTTCTGGTCTTCGCTTTGATGTATTTGTGGTTAAGGGTGCAGCTGCAACCCCTTCCAAAACACGAAGGTAAAAACACATATTTTTGCACCACTTTACCGTTTTTACCATTTGGTGTCCCTATTCTCCCACAACACCTCCATAACAAATCACGCATTTTTTTGTCATTTATCAGTTACAGAGCGTGTTCATACAAACTAGCAATCGCATAAGGACGGTGTTAATCTAACATCGTACCATGTTGAAAGAAAGATAGTTTGTCATATGCAATGCACAGACAACTCAGAATAGCACTCGAAAAAACAAGTTTTTTTGTGCTCAGCCAGCACAGCCCAAACGACGGCCACAAAAGGGTTGCTGAGGCTTCCCATCGTTGCATGACACATAGAATCAAAAGGTAAAGGCAATAATCGTGCAAGGATGCTGTCCATTTTTTAGATATTGGCGTGTCCCTATTATCCTGCGTCCCAATTCTCCCTCCTCTCCCCTAATGTGGGAGCGGGGCGGCTGAGGGAAGGGCGCTCTCTGGGAGTTCTGGACGAATGCCGCAGGTATGCAATCGGATAGTAAACGCCTAACAGTGCTCTAACGGGTCCATCTAACGGGTCCAAGTTGGATTCACGATTCACGCAATTAATTCGATTAGAAATTCGAGCATATTAATTACTTGATAGTATGTAAGTACGAACACTTCGGAAATGTCTGCGCTTACATACCGAGCAAGTTCAAATAAAATAAATAATCACCCAATGGTAGGTAGTCGTCAATTATTGACAGTTGATGCGTGAACTCCATCGAAACCAATCAGCAAGTCGCCGCGACTTTCCACCCTTGACCAGCGCGGAAGCATTCTGGCGTGCTCAAGTCGGCGTGGGCGAACCAAGTTCCGACCTCATCAGCCATTTTTGTCGTCGGCGACGTGCTCCCAAGAGCATTGGCCGGCTCCTTGCGAATGCAACCGACCGAAATCCCGACCGGCCGGCAGCGCGACGCCGGAGTACTGTCGAAAAACTCGGTCCGGTCATCAACTGGGCGGATTTGATGCGCGAACAGTGAGCGAGCACTACCGTCTTGTCGCTTCGACGGGTCGAGACGGGACGGGAAGAGGCGGGAGAGTGGGTATGACGCCAAAACAACCAGTCAGAACTCAGAACAGCACAGAGGCAGCGCATGTGCTAGCTAAGTGCTCTCCCCCCTCTCTCTCTCTCTCTCTCCTCTCTCTCGCATCTTTTTTCTTCCAACTTCTCTTCCCTTGCTCTCTCTCTCTCTCTCTCTCTCTCTCTCTCTCTCTCTCTCTCTCTCTCTCTCTCTCTCTCCATCTCCCTATTCTTCCCTTCCTCTTTCCTTCCCTTCCGCTCTCTCTTTCCTCCCTCCCCTCTACCTCTCTCCCTCCCTGCCTCCCTCCCCCTCTCTCTCCATCTCCCTCTCAACCCCCCCGTCTCTCTCTCTCTCTCTCTCTCTCTCTCTCTCTCTCTCTCTCTCTCTCTCTCTCTCTCTCTCTCTCTCCACGCCGTATGCCTTTTCATCAGACCATCGGGCGCCGGGAGAATGGCTTATTGGCCACCGCTCTGCCGGCCGGCGATCGTCAAACTTCGCCGACCGCTTATTCGCTGACGGGGATCACTCAAAACCTCGTAACTCATGAAAATCGTAGGTTGGGGAAAAACCACCAAAACTCGATACCTGGCACGCTCGGCGGGCAGATGAATAAGAGCAAAAGCACTAGGGCATTACAACCGTTCCATGCTTCTATCCTCAGGATACTGAAATCCTTCTCCTCCACACCGCCACCCCCCTCCGGGCTGGACAGGCAACTTTGTCTCATGCGGGCTGCTCCCTCGGAGCAGCACCGCTGCTCCCGAGGGAGCGCACCCCGTAGCCGGGTGCAGTGAGTGCCTTGGGGCTGGGTGGCCTGTCTTCGGACGGGCTCAGCCCCAGCGACTCACTAGGGTGCCTGCCCAGACCAATGTCTCCCCCTATATTCTATCATCCTCCCGGCTCTGAAATGGTCTTACTGGACCGAAAGGGCCTAACCCAACAAAACAAAACTAGGGCATGTAATGAAGACTGAGACGTTTTGCAACCCCTTACTTTTTTTTTCTCGAATTGGTTTGACATTTTGGTATCTGTATGTATTTGGGGTGATAGTCTGATTTAGGAGCCTCATGTCTGGGAAGCTGGCAGATTGAGTCGCGCAAATAAACTAATTCCTCAGAGCGTGATTGTGCGCGTGCTGGCTGGTGCCGGCGCCGGCGCGCGTCCCTGCCTTGTGGCGACATTCGCGGCGCATGCTGATGACAAATGCGGCGCGCTAATGACGCGGCGCACCGCCGCCGATGCCGCCGGCGTTATTATGGTCCAGTCGGAGCCGTTTGTCACACTGACAGCCTTTATTCGCACCAACTGGGATAATGTCCGAGCGGTGGGGCCGGCCCTATTTGCTGGATATTTTAGTTATTAGCGGAGGAGCCGGGCCGCTCGCGGGACAAAGGACCGGTCGGTGGCCAGCGGTGAGCCATCGGATGTCGTCGGCGCCGACCGTTGTACCGCGGCCGGGTCGCCGGAGACTGACTGAACGGGTGGCGTGTACGAGCTGCCGCAGCTCTATGACATACGTGTACCGGGCTACATATGTGTACGGGCGTGCACTGTATCACGTGTACGGTTATCTTCCTGCACCTATCCGTGTGCAATGTGTGCTCCGCATCAACTGCCTTCGTGTACTGGCTGCCATAACACATAATCAGCTTTGGCCCGGCTCTAAAAGCAATACAAGGAGCTCCAAGAAATAAGCAAATGGGGCATTCCACGATAGATCGTACCAGGCCCGTCACCCTCATCTCTCAGATTTTAATGAAAATTAGTCCTATGGGTAATCATAGGCCCCAAAGACGCCTGGCAAAATATCAGACTTCTCAGATCAAAACTTTTTGAGTTATATTGCATTACATTTTTTTAACTTCGGTATGTAACGGTGAGTTTGATGGCCTATACCTAACTCAAGAACGGGTTAAGCAACCAACAAAAAGTAAACAACACTAAGCTTGCGATGAATCAAAAATTAATATTGCTATTTAAAAATTCCAAAGAAAAAATTTCATTGTTGAGCAAAAACCTTAAACTTTTTTTCATTTGCCTCTAATGACTTTTGGGACCAAAATTTTTCATATTTTTATTTTTTCCAAATAAACTTCATGTCATTGCAAATCGACATGCAAAAAAATAGAAAGGTGTTCTTTCTATAAGTTCCTAATTTTCCCGCAAACAAAATGGGTTTCGGAGGGGTTGATAGGACCCCAGCACGCCGTTTCGTTTCTAATAGACCTAGAGCCTCGCGAAAAAAACGAGCGTGTGTGCCGTTACAAGTCGCAGCGATTGGTACCCGATTTTAAGGTCTCAGGTTAACCGGTAGCGTCTGAGGTCAGGTCACGTGACTGAAGTTACGGGTTCGGTTTTTAGTGAATAACTTCGCAAAAAATGGCCGCAGAGCCACGATTTTGGCATCATTGTGTTCGCCTAGCTCAGGTGCATCGAATGGTATACTTTTTGCTAGGGTGAGATCAACTTAACCCGCGCACCGACGGGGGTCTGCGCCAACTTCGCACCGACGACGGGGGGGGCGGATGACCGCCCCCCCCTGAGATCTCGAGAACGAAGCAAGATAGCGACAAGCGGTAAACGGCATCGGATACGCACGGCCAAGATCTACAATTTTTCTAAGGTCATTTTCAGGTCAGGTCAAAGATGACGTCACAGGGGTCGAAAAGGTCAAAATGGCGGCGCTAGATATGGAGAGAGTTTTTCTCGAATAACTTTCGAATTAGTCAAGATAGGAACAAACTAAGGGCATCATCGTGATCCTCTCGTCAATCCGCATCGAATGATATATATGTTGACCTCGAAAGGTCAAGGTCAAAGGTTGACCTCAGGTCACGTGACCTCGAGGTCATCATGTATATCATTCGATGCGTCTTGACGAGCTGAACACAATGAGACCATCCACGCGTCTGTATCTTGTTCCTGTACGGAGTTATTGGCCAAAAACCTTTGGTGACCTTTGATGACGTCACATGACCTCACAGCTGCCCAACAGCAAAACAGACCTCAAGGTAGTGAAGGTTGATCGTATATGAAGTCATGTATGGTATGTGGGGCCATTCCGACCCGTTTTAGTGGTAAAAACAGGGAGTTGATTTTTCCCCCATTGACTTATAATGGGGAGGTCGCGAAATTGACCTGACCTTAGGTCACCGATATCAAAATTCCGAGATACACAAATTGTAGCTACTAATGACCTAATAATATCCTGCGACTTTCAAAGGCCTCCGACATCTACTGTAGCTCTGGCACGGTGACAAAGTTGCAAAAAAGTGACTTGAGGTTGGGTCATTCAAAGTGACCTGGTGACCTGACCTTAAAAGGTAGGAGGTTCAAACTTGCACACCATGTGTAAAATTGATGGGGTTATAGTCATACCAAATTTCGCGGCGCTACGCGCCGCGGTTTTCCCGCTATTCGCGAAAAACCTCAGGGGGGGGGCGGATATCCGCCCCCCCCCCGTCGGTGCGCGGGTTAAGTAGTTGACCTCGGGTCAAGGTCAGGTCAGAGCCCCTCAGGTCACGAAGCTGGGCAAATTGTATCAAATGGCATATCATTCGATTCGGAAGGTCTCCCCGAGTCCATTGGTGGCTTTCCCGACTCTCTAGCGCCATTTGATCAGGAGTTATTGACGAAAAACTCGTACGACCCTAGTGACGTCATAAATGACGTCACGCAAGGTTAACAATGCAAAAGTAAAGCATTGGACTTTGCAAGGAGTGCATGAAATCACGATACCATGTACGTGGGATAGTTTTAGATCATTCTCAGCGCCAAAATAACAGTTTTTTATATTTCCCCATTTATTTATGACAGTGATGTCACGTGACCGACCTGACCTCATGTAACCTTGACAAATTCCCAGATATACAAGTTGTGAGACCTCTGGAGCACACTATGTATGCGTCCTGTAACTTTCATCTCGGACAGCTATGGTCATTGGCGTGCAAAACAATGTCAGAACCAAACAGCCTTTTTCACCCTCGCGCTTATAGGAAAGAGGGTTGGATGGACCCTCTTTTCACTTTTTTTTCAGATGACTCAGACTTAAATTGAAATTTCAGTAACCCGTGATGTCACTAGGCAGCTTTACCACGCCATTTGTAAGCTCCCCTCCCGAAATCACTATTCGAAACCGTTATCGTGACGTAAAATAAATACATTTACAGAAAGAACACCTTCCTAATTTTTTGCATACTTCTTAACAATGAACCAAATATTTTTTTAAAGAAATAAAACTTCAAAAAAATTTGGTCCCAAAGTCCAAAAAATACAAATGAAAGAAAACTCGATATGTCATATATCAAAAATAGCGTATTTTTCGAAATTTCAAAAATGCATATTAATCTCTGTTTCATTGCAAGTTCAATGTTATATAACATTTGGCATTTGAATAATCCGTCTTAAGGCCGGAACACAGCTTTTCAGCTCGCAAATCGCGTCTCGCTTCTCCCATTGCAATGCATGGCATATTTTCAGCTCCCAACACGCAGGTCGTCTCGCTTTTACGCCGCGAAATCACGCCGGATCCCGCTCGGAAAACGCGAGCGAAACGCGAGCGAAACGCAAGCAAAATCAGTCCGGCGCGAGTTGCAAGCTGAAAAGTTGAATCTGTTTCAACTTTTCAGCTTCTCTGCTCGCGAAATGCAAGCGTAATAGCGTCAGTAACCATGGAAACCAAATAAAGCACCTTGGCTTACGGCAATTTTAACTAAATACCGGCGTGGCCTCCTGCTTCCAGCACATCGGTATTCATTTGATTGACAATTTGATACGTACAACGTATTAAATTGTTTAGTTTTTATATTTCGATGTTTAAAGAAATCTTAACACGTAGGTATCTTGTACTGCGGTCAACATAAAATGAGGAATCCGTGGAAAAAATTTTCTCAAAAATCTCCCCTTCGTAATTTCCTTCAAAATCAGTAAAACATACCTAAATTTGATTTGAAAATGGTAACTCTTACTTCCGTTCGAAAAATTATATGCCTGGCATGTAGAATTCGGGCTGTAGACAAATTTTGACATTGTGGTCCCATTGCTTAGGATGTTCAGCGTTTCAAAGAGTAATTTCATGTATTTCCGTAAAACCATAACGACTTTGTAGACAAAACTTTTCAGAGTGGCAATGCGGGGTAATTTTGCCGGTGCTAGTGGAGCAGCTTTGACGGTGCTCTCAGGATCGCTAAGCTGGAACGGCCGACTTGGTAAGCAGTAGCGGCGAAACACCTTCAATTAAGGGGGGGCACTGCCCATTCTTTCCATGCAACACCCATAGGGCTAATGTTAAAATGGCAAAATCAAGGGGGCACGGTGCCCCGGTGCTCCCCCCGTTCCCGGTTCCGACACATATGTAATGATAAGGTCGTCGTACCGAGCTGGTTGGGTTTATAGCCGTTGGCGGTGGCATTGCGGCACAGTCTGTCTCCTAGGGGCTCATCAAGACACTGCGCAAAGCAGCACGACGAAGTTGCTAGGGCTCTGCTCAAACCAAACTGATAGTCACATCTCCAGCTAGTAAACACTATTAACAACTCGTTTGCAGACATCGGAGACCTATGAGATGTGAGGATTTGAGACTGAGTGGAGTTATTTCGTTGATTGCTAAGAATTTTTTAATTGAAAATAGTCGATTATTTCCTTACTAGAATAAACAGTTAACGTTTTTCTCACCACAAATAAAATGCATATGTTTGATTTAGCAGTGTATGCTAAGGAAGCACATTTTCAGTTGTGCAGGAAAATGCTGAAATAAGACCTGAGTCAAAATCATTCGAAGATAAGTCCGACATCGAGTCAGCCTAAAAATGCGTAAAAGACACATGCCATTGCCTGGCGCTGAAGCTGCCTTGCCCGTAGCATAAAACCCAGGCCTCAAATTAACACCGGCCAAATTGCTCTACCCCAACGGCCAAATAACCCTGCTAGAGTTCTCTATATACCGTGAGCGGGGCAATTTAGCTGCTTTGCAGACCTTTGTAGAACGACAAAATTCAGCCATAAGTAGTTGCTCTATCATTTTCAGCTTGCTGTATAAGAAAGTAAAATGAATGCTACACCTGCCAGCCTTGAGAGAGTGCAGAAGTACGAGTATGTCGCCAGTTTCGAGCTACAGCGCTTCCTAAAAAAAGCGGCCAAATTACCCCATCCTCCCCTACCAAAAAAACGAACCCGCTTCTTGGGCCACTTGACCTGCCTCAGAGGTCACCGGTTGTCTTGGGACCTTGAAATCAGGTACCAATCGTTGCGTCTCGTAATGGCGCACACGCTCGTTTTAGCAAAGATACTCTTGCGTTAACTTGACTTGGGGCCAGCCTTGTTTCGTAGGCTGAACCACAAATAGGGGCGTGGTAAGCTTCAAAAATATGTCAAGGCATTTTGGAAATAAGCTTTAAAAGACCCATAGCCAACGCAAGATATTGCAGGGTATTGGTCATTTGGGTCATGACATGACCTGAAGAACAATGTCATATAGGTATCCGAAACCAAAAACCACAGAAACTTGCAATTTTACTTAGACGCTGAGAAAGGATAAAGCAGCAGCTAATCGAAAAAAGCGAAAAATCAGGGTTCCAGCTTTTAAAATATTTAGTTTAGAGCAGTAAAAACTACCTGGGGGTGGTAACCACCGCCATGTGCGGGCGAGGGCTAAGTGGTTTCGTAGAAAACCGAGAGGAATTTCATCCAACTTCCAAATTATGCCGTGATTTAGCTACAATTCAATCCTGTTGTTGAATCTCCCTCTTAATTTTTTATTCTGTAGGCATTAAACACTTTGCGTTCGTAAATTTATAGGCTGTTCTCCATTTTTGACAAAATAATGAAAATATCATGAGCAACACGTTTAGGTACTCGAAAACAAGACTGCAATGCCATGTTAACCCTCGCCCACACATGGGGGGGGGGGAGGAGGTGGTTGCCACCCTCCCCTCCCCCCAGGTAGTTTTTCTGCTCTGCACTCAACATCTTTAGAGCTAAAAGCCTGATTTCGTATAGCTGCTCCTCTATCCTTTCCTGATGTCCACTGAAAAAATTTTAAGTTCCTGTAGTTTTTTGTTTCGGAGATATGACCTTGTTCTTCAGGTCATGTCATGACCCAAATGACAAATACTTAACCCGCGACCGCCTGGGGGGGTCGGATCCGACCCCCCCCCCCTCCGTTTTTCTTGAATAACTCATGAACCGCTTGCGTTATCAACTTGAAACTTGGCATACCTTCTCCCTCATCAATTTGACGTCTCCTGTGCAATGTTTAAGAAAAAAATTCAATTTTTTTTAGATATATCGATTTTAGTAATGTAACTACATGGCGTTTTCGGTCAAAAAGTGGTAAATGTTTAAAAAATCGCCAAAAATCGAGGTTTTGGGCAAATTGCAAATTAAGGACATGAAATGACACAGCTCAACGAGTTCTTTAAAATGGCTATCTCGGATTTTCCATAAAATGCGTTTTTCACCCCTAAAAATTCAAAAAGCTATATTTTTTGGAAAACAGCTAATAAAATCCAAAATTTTGAGAATTTCCAAAAAACCGGAATATATGCTATAGACCGCTATTAGAACATTAGATGGCCCAAATTTAAACTTTCTATCTCGATTTTTGACCCCCAAATTGTAAAAAATAGCTTCAACATGCATAGGGCAAGGTGACGTCATAAGCATTTTCGCGAATTAGAGGCACTTCTGAACATCGCATGTGAAAACAAATGGCGCCACTAGATTCCTGGGACAAAGCTCGTCTAGAAAAGTGCATTTTTATGTCAAAAATAACAAGTTGAAAAATTGATTTTTTTCTTAGCCCTCGTTTAGTTATGGATGGTAGGGTAGACCGGGGCAAGTCGCCCCGCCGAGGTAAAACGCCTCACCGATGTTTCTCGAAACTGGCAAGGTTCTGGGGAAACATCCTCTCTTCTATAAAACGTGCACTATACGATCATTATGTGAGCAGACTGGAAAGAAATTGTGATGACTCTTTAGGGAGATATAGCCGAAAATGTGTTTTTGGAGTGATTTTTATGTTTTGTTGTCAGATTATGCATCATGGCGTTCTTTTATCGTCCACATCAGGTTAACGACTTTTATGTATTTTGAACAACTATTGTCTAACGCTTATAACGCCGGGTTGGTTCGTGTTAGATTATGTCTGCCTGGAGTGCAAGGCGTTGTTCTCTGACCGAACTACGTGATGGGGTAAAACGCTCCAGTAGGTCGCGGGGCAAAAAGCCCATGGGGCGTTTTACCTCATGTGTTGTTCGGACTACCCACTTCCTAATGTTCGGTAGCTGGCGAACGGTATGTTTCTATGCATTTATATGTACTTTTCTCAGCAACTGGATGGCAAAGGAAGTATTTTGCTAACATTTACATTGTAATAATTTATTATTTGGCCTTGTGAGGCAGGTGAAAAACCTGCTCCATGGTGTGTCGTTTCGGGAACTAGCGACCCGCGGCCGGGCGCCGCGGAGAGGTGCCCGCCATAGGGTTTTGGGGCTATTTTTTCACGTTTCGGTCTGAATCGTGAAAAGTACTGGTCGTAGCAAATATGTTCCCTGGTTTCTGAATTTTCAGCCCACGTGGAATGCGATAGCACAAGAATCATTTTCGTACAGACAAAACTGTGCCCGCGTTTTTTGGTCAAAGTAAAAATGTTCAGCAGCTTTTAACACGTGGGCCGCCGCAAAACAGGGTACACCGGAGGACTTACGATTCAATATCTCCTAAGCCATCATGGATAGCAAATATGTTCCCTGGATCTATGTAGATAATACTTTAGAGAACACTTCAGGCCAAAAATTGTTTCTCGACAACTTAAACCCAGCCCGCGTTTTTGGCTTAAATGCAATGCAACACGGCAGCCGACCTTTAGGGCTCAGTTAGCGAGTTCATTTTTTAGCGAGCACTTCGAGCATTTCAGCGTTCGATGAAATGACATATTTTTTCAACGCAGTCGTTTCTTCATTTGCATCTAAACGCGACCTATATGATAATGTGATTGTATCGTCACACTAGAAGGTGTAATTCATGGTAATTTATAGGGCTAATTCTCGGCGCACAGCAGCAGACGGACACCGACTGACCCACCATCTAAAGGCAGTTTGGCGAAGCAGTATCGTGAATCACAGCCGCGAGATGTCCCTAGCGTAGAACACCGTCTGTTTGCTCAGTTTAAATACGTGATGTTTGCCCTCTGTCAACCCTATCTGTAAGAATCTTGGTCAACCCCTCAGTCATGGGGTTGGGGTCGCGGATTGAATGGGCGACCGCCCGCCGCGCGGGGAGGGGGCTGCTCCCCTGACCCGGACCGCCACGGCATGGGGACGGTCCCGCACTCGCGTGCCTCACGTCGCCGCCTCACACCGGTCAATTACGCTGGTTTTGAGGAACTGCCCATTGTGGTGGTGGGTGATCCAACGCAGACCATGCCAGAACCCCGCTGAGGGGGTATCACCCGTGTCAGCTGGCTCAGACCCATGATATCCCCATACCGAAAGCGACGTTCCAAAGAGCAATATGCCTTTAGTGGGTATTATTGATGTTTAATTCGAGAATGTATGCATGGATGTAAGCAAATACCTACATGATGTGTTGAAATACCTACTCCAACTGTACAGCTCTGGCCTCTCAGCTCGAGGAATAAACTTTTTTACTTTAAAGACAGATTTTTAGTGACTTAACACTCGCACTTACATATAGCGGGGTCGAACGGACCCCCTCCCGGTTTTTCGCGAATAATTCGCGCAAAAAACAGCCGATCGCGACGAAACTTTCAGTACCTACCCTCGAGTTAATCAATTTTACACTTACCGTCTTAAAATTTGATGACCCTGACCCCAATGACCTTTGACCTGTGGTCTGATTCTCGAGACCATGTTCGACCGGAATCTCGAATTGGCGCATGTCGGCTGAGGCTCACACTATCCGCGCAATTTCCAATTTTTTTTTTTGGTGTGGGTTTCAAGGTCCCTTGAAGGTCAGGTCAAAGTCATTGACCTTTGATGACCCTGCTTCACTATTTCGAGTTTTACATGTTTCTATGGTAGTTTCTGGGGCTGATTTCGAATTCCCATTTGGAGATTTATGAAATAGTTTTGGTGCCCTCGTATGCTACGAAGCTGTCAATAGTGGTCAACACCTGCTATGGATGGTCGGCAGGTCACCTAATGGTTGACCTGACCTGACCTGACCCGACCTGGCCTAAATACATTAAGACATCAAAGATATGTAATCAAAGCTAACATGAACTACGTGTTCAGCACCCCACAAAATCCCTTTTTCAACCTCACTTTACGAACTTCCAGCAAGTCCCGATTTTTCCGATTTTTGGGTCATTGACCTGACCTGGAAGGTCAACCAGTGACATAAATAAGACCATAAAGTTAGGTATCATCGGCTTACTTTCGTTGCGGGCAACGCGCTCGTTTTTTTTTCTCTCTAGCTCCATCAGAGGCCAAACGGCAAGGAGAGTCCAACGGACCCCCCCCCCCCCCTATACGTTAGACGCTGGCAAGCACGAATACGGGCGAGGGTTAAAACGAAGGAGAAATATACGAGCGAACGGACCGCGCAAGCGAAGCGAAATCTTTTTAACCCTCGCCGGCACAGGCCATTTTGCGTCCATCGACGGCACAAGGGGGGGGGGGGGGTACGACCCCCCCTCGCGCAGTGACGTACCCAAGGGGGGGGGGCCACGGGGGCCATGGCCCCCTCCTGAGCGCCTTCGGCGCTCAGGGGGCCCCTCGGGCCCCGGTATATTTTTTCGAACACTGGATAAAACGTCTTTTACTAGGAAGAAAAAATGATATCAAAGTTTCATTTATGTGCCCCTGGTTACCCGATGGGCCCCTGCAGTCATCCGAGGGCCCCCGGTTTCCTGGGTCCCTGGTCGCCTAGGAGGCCCATGGTAGCCGGGGCCTGGTCGCATGGGGCCCCTGATTGCCTGGGGTCCCTAGTCGCCTAGGGGGCCCTGGTAGCCAGGGGGCCTGGTCGCATGGGGCCTCTGGTCGCATGGGCCCCTGATCGCCTGGGGCCCCTAGTCGCCAAGGTAGCGGGGGCCTGGTCGCATGGGGGCCCCTGGTTGCCTGGGACCCCTGAGGGCCCGATAGATAGATAGACATTAAGTGTGGCTGCTATGGGGTTTTCCCGGGGTGCCGATCACGAATATCGTGTTAGTTTTGATCACAGATGATGTCATTGAGTATTTAGACCAGGTCGGGTCAGGTCAGGTCAGGTCAACCAGTAGGGGTCGTGACGGGTATTCGTAATACGTGTCAACCGCCTCTGACAGCTTTGTAACATGTTACGGAGGCACCAAAACTACTTCGTAAATGTTCAAATGGTTGCTAAATTCGAATTCACCTCAAAAAACTAGCCTAGTAACATGTAAAACCCGAAAAAGTGGACCGAGGTCACCAAAGATCAATGGCCTGACCTGACCTTCCGATGACCTTGACACCCACCCTAATGCATGGGAGCAACATCATATCCCATGTTTGAACGCATAAAACCACGAAAAGACTGCAAACGCGCGGCCAATGCGAGCCGACATACGCCGAATCGCGATTCCGGCCAAACATGGTCTCGGAAAGTAAGTCACAGGTCAAAGGTCATTTGGGTCAAGGTCATGAAATTTTCAGGGTAGGTGTAAAATTGATCAATGCGAGGGACTGAAAGTTTCGTCGCGATCGGCCGCTTTTTACGCGAGTTATTCGCGAAAAACCTTAGTGGATAGTTGCATACCCCCCCCCCCCCCCTGTGGCGGCGTCCAGCGAGGGTTAAGCAGTCGAAAAAGCACTTTTGGACAATTGACATGTGAATGAGACGTGGAAAGGCAGTAAAAACAGCTGCAATGCGTTCAGTTTTACAATAGGCAATCGATTGGGATGCCACATGAGTTTTACCGGTCAGGTCATGAGCTCGACCTTAAAAAATGTTCATCTTTGGAGGTCAAATTACACACCATTCTACACTATTGGACGAGAGAGACATGATGCTAGCCGAGCTGATTGTTTTTAATGCCTATGTAGTATGTACCCACAACAATGACAACAATGCACCGCTGGGCTACGCTTCGCTTGCGTTCCAGGACCGTAGTGACGTCACAGGAAGGGACGCGGGCGGACCGCTGATGACCCGCCCGCTGTCAAAGAGCGGGCTGGGTTTGACGGGCGCACAATACGCGGCCGCGCGCGTGTTCCTGGAAGCGATAGCGAAGGCTCGGGCGTCGGAAGGGTTGGACGCTTTGACCCTCTCAAGACCTCCCGCTGTTACTGCCAAGGTTACTGCTACTGAGAAGGAAAATAAGTAACGGTGGTATTCACACAGGCTTTTCACTAATTTCTGACGTTTCGCACGTGTCGTCAACAATCCGTCCCCTAGAGATAGGTACTTGCGCGAACACAGGTAACCGGACTGTTAGCTTGAAACGCCGCAAGGGAAAAACACACTGCTCCATGGTATAATTTATTCCACGTGTGACCGGTCTGGAGCCTTTTCGCATTAGATCGATGCGTGTTTTTATCGATATAGGATCTCCAACGATCTTAGAATTTGCGATCTGAATGATGGGGTGGAGCAAGATTAGAATGGGTCTGAGCCAGGACAGTAGAATCGGAGTTGGACCCAGAGTCACCAAAATCTTACCAACTCCGACTCCGGAGTAGAATCGACATCGCTAACTGAATGTTTCAAAGTCATACCTACCCGAAGCGGAAGCCAGTCTGCAGAAAAATAGCCGTTTTTCACGACGGGCTTTCTGGCGAGTGGACTTATATAATATATGGACTAAATCTACAAAAAATATCTTTTACAGCAAATATGTTCATACTTCATATCATAACTTTATTTTAGTGTTTTAACCCTCGCATGTCACGCATGTGTAGGGGTAGTTGGACAGGACCCGCCCCCTCGGTTTTTCGCGAATAATCTCACTCAAAAAGCGGACGATCGCGACGAAACTTTCAGTACCCCAGAGTTGACAGATTTTACACATAACTCTTTTTTTCTTTCATGTCCTTGACCTCAATGACCTTTGACCCCTGACCTTTTTCTCGAGACCATGTTTGACCGAAATCGCGATTCAGCGTATTTCAGATCATATTATCAGCGCGTTTCCAGTCTTTTTTTTGTGTTGTAAACGTCCAGCATGTCAAATGATGTTCGTCCCATGCATTACGGTGGGTGCCAAGGTCACGTAAGGGTCAGGTCAAGGTCATTGACCTTTGAGGACCTTGATTCACTTTTTTGAGTTTTACATGTTCCTAGCATCCGTTTGATCATTTACTTAGTAGTTTTAGTGCCTTCGTAACATGTTACGAAGCCGTCAGTGGTAGTTGACACCTACTATGGATAGCCGGCAGGACGCCTACTGGTTGACCTGACCTGAACTGACCCGAGCTAGCCTAAATGCATGAACTCATAATCTGTGGTCAAAACTAACATAAAATACGTGATCGGCACCCCAAAAACTCCATAACAGCTTCACTTTATGAATTTCTAACAGGCCCCGAATTTATGCTTTTGCACCAATCTGCATTGATTACTACAATCTGTTTTATTTTTTTATTCATTTATTTACTTGTTTGCTTATTTATTTGCATAATGCCAACAGAGCTATCTCCACTTGCAGGCGAAGTCATGCTTAAAATCAGTTAAATGAAAAAACAGCGTAACATAAAATAAAATACTGAGTAGGGGAAAATGGGGTAATTTGGCCGATGGTGTAAATTGACCGCCCCCACCTGTACGACGTCTGATAAAAGTGAATGAATTAACTCTAGTCCCTATTCATTCGTCATGGGTAGAACTAACTCGAGGACAAATGTCAAAATTTTCCCCTCGTAGCTTTGTTCAAATTAACCCGCGCCCGGGTGGGCATCTCAGCCAACTTCGCCATGGTGGGGGGCTTTTTTGGCCACACCAGATTACCTCAGAAAGAAAGCAAGCTAGAAAGACACAGTAAAAGCTATAGATAGCTCGCTGCAAGATCTTTCAGAATCATATAGGTCATTTTTGATCAGGTTATCGCTGAGGTCACTGGAGGTCACCAAAGATAAAATTTTCACGATTGTTGTACCCGATTTTGAAAACTTTTCATAAATCGGCGCATAAGTCGGGAACCAATAGAGCTACAGCATTGCGGAAAGAACGCATTCGATAGCTCTTTCAAAAGCCTTTCTGAAAAAGAATGTTTCGGATTTGACCTAAGGTCAACGGTTTTGCCTCCAGAGAGCAAAAACTATCAAAATAGGACGTTTTTCGGAAAAGTTTCCGTGTCATAACTTTTAACTCCAAGCTTGCATGACGTTGATTTTACCGGCATCGCGTTTTTCTCGTCGAGACGCGTCGAATGAACTATATCTTGACCTGAAAAGGTGAACTTGAAAATTTGACCTCAGGTCAAATCACTGAAAAGGTCATGTTGCATGTCACTCGACTCCTTTTGCTGAACTGAACACATTTATGGTGTTTTCAGCGCTCTAGCATGTTTCTTTCTTAACCCGCGCCCTGCTGGGGGGGGTGTTTGAACACCCCCCCCTTGTGGTTTTTCGCGAATATCTCAAAAACGGCGGCGCGGAGCGCCGCCGTTTTTGGTACACCTTATCATACATCAATTCTACACATGTTGTGAAAATTTCAGACCAAGGTCATTCAAGGTCAGGTCACCAGGTCACTTGAAGTGACCTCACCTCATAAAAAGTTTAAATGCCTGTCATAGCTACACCGAGTAACCGATCGCTTTGTAACTTTCAGCGATTGCTAAGAGCAATAGCATGTACAAAATTTATATCTCAGAATTTTGATATCGATGACCTAAGGTCAGGTCAATTTTGCGACCTCCCCATTATAAGTCAATGGGAGAAAATTGAAATGCGCCTCTTTTGGACAAAAGACATTATAAACACTCCCAAACACCGAATTACAAGTGGTTTAGACACACTGAACATGAAAATGGTGTCCGTGACCCTTGTTTATGCCCTGAGGTCATCTTAGGTCACGAATGGTATCTAACAGTTTTTCGCATGAAAACGCCTTAGATGTGTTCAGCTCGACGATACGGATCGACTGATATGCAACATGACCCTTTCCGGTCAGGTCATGACCTTGACCTGAGGTCAAATTTTCAAGTTGACCTTTCAAGGTCAAGTTATAGTTCATTCGATGCGTCTTGACGAGAGGAACACGATGCCGGTAAAAGAAAGCTCGTAAAAGGCTTGGGTCAAAAGTTATTGCAGAAAAACTGTTTCCGAAAAAATCGGCTATTTTTGCAGCTTTTGCCCCCTGCAGGCAAAACCGTTGACGTTAGGTCAAATCTAAGAGAATTACTCAGAAAGGGCTTTAATAGGGCTATCGAATGCGCTTTTCCGCGGCGCTGTAGCTCTATTGGTTCTCGAGTTATGCGTTGGCTTCTTGGAAATTTTCGACATTCGACCTGGAAATCGGCGAAATTTTGCCTTCAATGACCTCTGGTGACCTGACCTTTGACCTGACCAAAAAATTGACCGAAGTGATTTCGTCATTATTTTTGACGCTCTTTCGAACGCCGCCTTCCGCGTATCGCTACGTGGCCCAGGAGCCGAGTTACAAGGGGGGGGTGTTCAAACACCCCCCCCCAGCAGGGCGTGGAAATCCAGGACCCCCAGCCGGGCGCGGGTTAAGTTATTGTCAAAAAGCTGTTAGTAACGTTTCATGATCTGGGATGACCTCACGGGCATAATTGAAGTGGTCACAGGTACAATTTTCCGGTTCAGTGTGTCATGCTTACCTATGTCACGGTGTTTGAGATTGTTTACGGCCAAACAAAGAGCATTTCAACTTTCCCCCATTGACTTATAATGGACAGGTCGCAAAATTTAGCTGGTCACCGATATGAAACTTCCGAGATATATACTGATTTCCTCATGCAAAAGTTTGAAAGTTTGAAACGAGTTTCAAACTTCTGGGATGTACACTGTAGGAATGACAGAACCACAAAGTTTTTTAGAGGTATGGTTACTTAAGTTGACCTGGTTACCTGACCTTAAGTGACCTGGGATCAAAATTTTCACACACCATGCGAAATTGATGTATGATAAGCTATACAAAGTTTCGTTGCACGCGCAAAAAACTGGCAGGTGTGGCCAAAACGCCCCCTCCCTCCGCCCCCGCCTCTCGGGCGAAGGATAATACATATTATAAAACGTGAATTTCTTGAGAAAATGGTAAGCTTCACTTCCGTTTAAAAAGTTGTATTTCATGTAGTATTTGGGCTGTAAACGAATTCCGACATTATAGCACCATTCCTGGGGGTGATCAGCGGTTCCAAGAGCAATATTATATAGTTCCGTACAGCCATGACTACTTTACTAGACAACAATTTTCAGAATGGCAATGTGGGGTCATTTGGCCGAGACTAGCGGGCCAACTTGGCCAGTGCGCCCAAGGTCACTATGCTGGGACAGCCGAGTTGTCATGGTCAATTATACCATAAATGACATAATTCATGACCAACTTTAACTACATGGACCATTCATGCCTTATTTCCTATTGGGCAACTGTAAGGGCATGCGACGTCATCAAATGTTTTGTTTTGCTAATAACCCCGTACAGAAAAAGATACAGCCGCGCAAATGGTATTATTGTGTTCAGCTCGTCAAGGCGCATCGAACGATATACATGATGACCTTGAAGACACGTGACCTTGAAGTCAAGCGACCTGAGGTAACGTGACCTGAGGTCAACCCCTTGGACTATTTGTGACCGATTTTTTGAAAACTATGACCGCTGAGTCAACTTCCAAAATGCGTCAACTGCGTCATAGGACACACGTCATTGCTTAATCTGAAGCTGACTCGCCTATAAGAAGAAATCCCGACCTCAAAGTAAAACCGGCCAAAATGCACCACACCCCGACCAAATAACCCTGCTGGTGGGACAATTTAGCCGCTTTGTAGACATTTGTAATACCTACGCCACAACTTCAATATAAAAGTTACCCTATCATTTCAAGTTTACTGTCCAGTAAAACAAAATGAATGCGACACCTGCCAGCGTTGAGGAAATGCCGAAATATATCTTCAATTTTAAGTTACATCATTAAAAAAAAACGGCCAAATAACCCCATTCTTTCCTACAATAGTACCTACACGTTTAAACCTCGCCGGCCGAGGGGGGACCCCCATAGGGTTCTTCGCGATAGCTCCAAACACGCTGGCGATAAAGAGCTTTAACATGGCATACCTGACCGTTGATTCAAGCCGGATCTTTTGACACCAACCGCATTTTCAGGTCAGGTCAGGTCACTGAACTATGACGTCATAAGGGAACCTCTGCACGGTCGTCAGATGTCGCAACTTCGCAACGCCCTCACTGCCAGAGTAGCTTTCACAGGGAAATGAAACTTCAGTGGCGGATCCAGGGGGGGGGGGGCTGCGGGGGCTGGCAGCCCCCACCCAAGGAAAACTGGCGCCACTGCGCCGAAGGCGCAGTGGCGCCAATTTTCAATTCGCAACTCATCGGAGTGCCGCATACTAGGACTAGGATGCAAAAATCAGTCGAATAACGTCGTTTCAGTACGCTCCGCACCGATATTTCCAATCGTGTGGTGTCACTGTACATACTGATCCTGGGCGCCTCTTGTCAGGGCCACTGGGCGCCAATATTTCAGCGCCAATACGATGCGACTATGGCGCCCATCCGGGGCGTGGCGCCCAATTATGACCTGCAGCCCCTCCCCAGTGAAAATCCTGGATCCGCCACTGTGAAACTTGCATGATCTAATATCCATTACGAGTCTCATAACTTGAATGTCTCGGAATTTCCTAAAGGTCATATGAGGTCAGGCCATTTTCGTGACCTCACCATTATGTTAATGGGGAAAAATGAAAACTGCTATTCTGGCGCCGGGAACGATCTCCAACTATCTCAAGCACACAGAATCGTGCTTTGATGCACTCCTTGCAAGGAAACATGCGTCAGTTTTGCAATTTTGACCTTGTGTGACGTCATTAGGGTCATATTAGTTTTTCGTCAATAACTCCCGAGCAATTTGAGCTAGCGAGTCGGGAAAGCAACCAATGGACTCAGGAAGACGTGCCAAATCGAATGATATGCGATATAGCCTACTTCGACCAATGTCGTGACCTGGGGGCGCTGACCTGACCGTGACCTGAGGTCAACACCTTAAGTTGACCTCACCCAAACAAAAAGTATACCATTCGACGCGCCTGAGCGAGGCGAACACGATGCTGCTAAAATCGCGGCTCTGCGGCCGTTTTTTTTTTTTTGCTAAGTTATTCACCAAAAACGGAACCGTACCTTGAGGCACTTTACGGTTTCTCATCAATATAGTATTCATTCTGAGGGATTACATATTTTTGTTAGTCCATGACAACTGCCAATAGCAATCCGCGCGTCTGAATTTTTTGTCATTTTTCTTCTGAGCGTCGACATATTTAACGATAGGTATATTTATCAGCGTGTTGGAGTGGGCCATCACCGGCCATGTAATAAAATGAATACTGTGTGGAAAGGGGTAATAATAAAAGTATTGACTTCTGTGACGCCACTGTAGCTCTCGGGCGAACAGTACAGTATGGCCAAAGAGAAATTCACTCAAACCCCCTGCCAGACCAACACCATCCATATATATGTAATATTCAGGTCGGCGGCGAAATAAAATTGACCGGGTACATCGTTGATGTCCTCGATATCAACGATGCAAAGCAACTCGGCATCAATCTGCTTGAGGGGCCAGGGCAGCCACCAGGTCCGGGGTCTCGGCGTCCTCAGTTCCCCTGACGCAGTGGATGAGCGTTTGGCTAGAAGGGGGCGGATAACTGATAAGCTCAACTGTCAAGTTAACCCGCACCGTGCTGATGGTCATAGTTTTCCGTGTCGTGCTGAGAGGGAGGGGCGTTTTCACACGTTTAACTCGGCTCCTGGGCCACGTGGTGACACGTGGTAAGTGGCATTCAAAACAGCGTTAAAAAATAATGAAGAAAATAGTTAATCGTTTTTTAAGCCAGGTGAAAGGTCAGGCCGCCAAAGGTCAAATTTTGCCTATGTCAACATTTTTTCTTCAAAAAGCGGCGCACAACTCGGGAACCAATAGAGCTACCCAGCCGATAACTCAAGAACCAATAGACGCAGCAAAACGGACGAGGAAGCAAACGAAAGAACGCGACGAGACACTTCCGATGAGTACCTGAAAGTTGAATTTCAAGGTCACAGGTCGGGTCAAGGTCAGGTCAAACACATGAAATTGGGCTTTAAGTAGCATTGGTCCAAAACACCTCTGGTGACCTGACCTTTGACCTGACCGAAAAAGTGACCTAAGTAATTTCGCCATCATTCCTTACGCTTTTTCGAACGTCCCTTTCCCCGTATCGCTACATGGCCCAGGAGCTGAGTTTAAAGGGGGTGTTCAAACACCCCCGCCCACCAGCAGGGCGTGTACCTTAAGGACCCCCAGCGGGGTGCGGGTTATGAAATGCATGCATCATGGTCATGAAGTAGTCACAAGAAATTGCCAAGATTCCGTTCAAGATTTTGGAAACCGTAGAACGATAGGTAATCAAAAATCGAAGATGGCAATTTGATTGTTCATGGTAGGTATTGGCAGTCCAATGACGTTTACGGCATGTCTGTTTGTGTCTATTCTGTGATTTTTTACCTATGATTTTTTTTTTTAACATCTGTCGTTTTTTGTCGAAAACTCAAATCATGACGTCACTAAAACCTCGATATCTCAACGAAATTTGTACTGATTTTTTTTTTTGAAACTGTCACAATAAACTTCTATCGATTCCCTACATGTACCTACCTACACAAAATTTGGCAAAAAAAAAACATCGTCCCTAATCCTATGCTAAATTTCCGCACCAGCAATATTCCAAGTGTTCGTGCTTACAAACGGGCCAGTTGTCTATATGGACTCTCAGCTGCTCCCGGGTCATACGCAGCGCCTCGCCGACTGAGCGTAGCCAGGCGACAAGCCAGCCCGTCACCGCAAGAACGGCGCTACCTACCCCCCCCCCCCTTCCCTCCTCCCGACCCTGTCCCCCGACCGGCGCGGCATTCCTCGGGCCACAATAGTGAGGCTCCCCTCCCTCAGCTGACCCGTCCTCAGGTGCGGTGTAGGTGCACTGGACAAATACCTCTGCCGGGGCTGACGGGGTCCATGTTTGAACAAGGGATAAAGGGAAGCGTTCAAACATCTCAGACGGAGTTTTCGCCGAAACTACCAGCTAGCGCCATCCACCGGTGAACGGCGGTACTAAACTTCATTCGCTAGTTCCCGAAACGACACACCATGCATATAATAGTGTCGTAGCTGGACACCTGATAGGATGGAAGGTGCTAACTTCAGTGCCGTGCCTCCCAAGGTCTAACGGACCTTTCATATAAGATTTAGTCAACTAGCATGTTTAATCTTTAATCTAGAGTATGGGGCTTCTTGCCCCAGGACGTGGGGCGTTTTGCCCTGGGGTTGGGGCAAAACGCCCTATTTGCAGTTGTTTCACAAATCACTTCCTAGCTGGGAGTCCGATCATAAGTGAATGAATTTGAGGGGTGGAATTTAAAGTAAAATGTCCAAAGAACGCATAGAAATACCAAAAAAATTGGTCCCAAAGGCATAAAAATGCAAATGAAAGGAAACTCGATGTGTTATATATCAAAAATAGTTATTATTTCAAAATTTTAAAAATGCATATTATTCTTTGTTTCAATGCAAGTTCAATGCCGTATAGCATTTGGCATTTGGATTATCCGTCTTAGAGTTACAGCCCGCCAAACTTAGCGCTGCAAAGCAAGATCCAAAAAAGGTTCTACACCATAACTCAAAAAATACTTACCTGATGAGCCTGAAATTGTTACAGGTGGATTCACAGCCCCTGATTACCCCTGAGACCAATTCTCGTCAAATTCCGAGAGATGAGGGTGTCAAATTGGAAAAAAGTGGTACGATCTATCGTGGAATGCCCCAAATGTCAAGGTGTTGTAGAAGACAAAACGGGACGTCGTAATAATCCGCTAATAAACAATTATCAATTAACAATTATATTAACAATTATACAATTATATTTGCGATGTTTAAGGCCCGTAAAATAAAAATTATCAATAATTGTTATCTTCAACGAGTTTATTTGACAAAGCTGGAATGAAACTCTTGTAAAGGGATAGAGCATCTCATCTCTTCATGCCATGGGTTTCACTTATTCCGTGCTGAATGACTGTTGTCAAGTTTCACCCACCCTCAGCTGAACGTTTGATGACTGACGTCGGCCACTCTGTGTTGGACTGCCAGTGACGCGCGTCAGTCGTCCAGTGATGACCGGCTGATGACTGACATCAGCTGCCCTAAAAGGACAAAATACGGTCGCCGGCCGGTCACGGCAGGTCCGCATTAGCTGTGGCTCCCCACCGCGTCCGACACAGACTCTCGGACCCTCTGGCGCGGTCGGACGGGACGGACAGAAGGATGGGGGCTGTTCCGGCGGTCTACCCCAACCCTTTGTGTGCGTGCCGGGTCCGTGTCAGCCACGGCGGGCTGCTCCGAGGCGGCTGACCGATCGGCCCCATCTCTGGCCTGCGGGGGCTGCCGCGGCTACAGAAACGGTCGGTAGTTGTGTCCAAGCCAGACAGTGGGGGTTGGAAGCGGTGTGGGTCGGCAGATGGAAAATAATAGCAGAGACCTATTGGTATTACGTCTTTGTCTTCGCAAATCGCATGTATTTTTGCAGCCTGCCGATCATTGCTTTCAGCACTAAGATTAAGTGCAGCATCTAATTGAAAGATACCTCCCCGCTCAGTTCACCGTCTTCGAAGTTCGGCTTTCTATCTGACATCGAGGTCGCACGTTTCAAAATTAATGCAGACTATATAAAGCCAAATGATCAGGTGGATGGCAATGTTACGTATAGATAGGCTAATCCCACCATACCAGCAAATATCTACCTATCAAACACAACGACCG
Source organism: Amphibalanus amphitrite (assembly GCF_019059575.1). Lineage (NCBI taxonomy): Eukaryota > Metazoa > Arthropoda > Thecostraca > Balanomorpha > Balanidae > Amphibalanus > Amphibalanus amphitrite. Next base: position 134,025 of record NW_024882777.1, on the reverse strand, counting down.
TCCGGGGATGCACCTAAATGACAGTTCACAGATAAGTAATACGCCATAAATTCCGGCCGGCCAGTCTGGACATGATCAATCCGTCATGTGCCAATTGGTAGCGCTCGTTCCCTTTGGGAGCTGACCGGGGTGGAGCGCCACTGGTCGCCCGCTGATTGGCTGACATTTGCCGAGTCTGGGGCGGTCCTGACTGGGTCAGACCGCCCGCGCACCCCGCTGCCGGTCAACGCCGCCCGGCCCGCGTCCGTCTCAATATTTTAGAAAAGCTAACTGCCGCCGCAGAGCCAAGACGTCGCTCTAATCAAACATTGCTGCTCTCGTAATGGAATAATAGAGCGTCTGTTTTTCTTCCACGGCGGTATTGCCGGTTCAGTGCTTCATAGATCGATGACGTCATAGGGGAAAGTCGCGTCATCGACCGTACCAGACGAGACGGATATATGACGTTCTACTGTCTTGCTAGTTACTTGTGCACGTAGGTATATTTATAATCATGCGAATCGGTTCCGATTTAATCGATTTCAGACGCGCGTGTCTTTTTTTAGCAGGGGCATTCCACGATAGATCGTACCAGGCCCGTCACCCTCATCTCTCAGATTTTAATGAAAATCGGTCCTAGGGGTAATCATAGGCCCCAAAGACGCCTGGCAAAATATCAGACTTCTCAGATCAAAACTTTTTGAGTTATATTGCATTACATTTTTTTAACTTCGGTATGTAACGGTGAGTTTGATGGCCTATAACTCAAGAACGGGTTAAGCAACCAACAAAAAGTAAACAACACTAAGCTTGCGATGAATCAAAAATTAATATTACTATTTAAAAATTCCAAAGAAAAAATTTCATTGTTGAGCAAAAACCTTAATCTTTTTTCATTTGCCTCTAATGACTTTTGGGACCAAAATTTTTCACATTTTTATTTTTTCAAAATAATCTTCATGTCATTGCAAATCGACATGCAAAAAATTAGAAAGGTGTTATTTCTATAAGTTCCTCATTTTCCCGCAAACAAAATGGGTTTCGGAGGGGTTGATACGACCCCAGCACGCCGTTTCGCTTCTAATAGAGCTAGAGCCTCGCGGAAAAAACGAGCGTGTGTGCCGTTACAAGTCGCAGCGATTGGTACCCGATTTTAAGGTCTCAGGTTAACCGGTAGCGTCTGAGGTCAGGTCACGTGACTGAAGTTACGGGTTCGGTTTTTAGTAAATAACTTCGCAAAAAATGGTCGCAGAGCCGCGATTTTGGCATCATTGTGTTCGCCTAGATCAGGTGCATCGAATGGTATACTTTTTGCTAGGGTGAGGTCAACTTAAGTAGTTGACCTCGGGTCAAGGTCAGGTCAGAGCCCCTCAGGTCACGAAGCTGGGCAAAGGGTATCATATGGCATATCATTCGATTCGGAAGGTCATCCCGAGTCCATTGGTGGCTTTCCCGACTCTCTAGCTCCATTAGATCGGGAGTTATTGACGAAAAACTCGTACGTCCCTAGTGACGTCATAAATGACGTCACGCAAGGTTAACAATGCAAAAGTAAAGCATTGGACTTTGCAAGGAGTGCATGGAATCACGATACCATGTACGTGGTATAGTTTTGGATCATTCTCGGCGCCAAAATAACAGTTTTTATATTTCCCCATTGATTTATAACAGTGATGTCACGTGACCGACCTGACCTCATGTAACCTTGAAAAATTCCCAGATATACAAGTTGTGAGACCTCTGGAGGACACCATGTATGCGTCCTGTAACTTTCATCTCGGACAGCTATGGTCATTGGCGTCCAAAAACAATGTCAGAACCAAACAGCATTTTTCACCCTCGCGCTTATAGGAAAGAGGGTTGAATGAACCTTCTTTTCACTTTTTTCAGATGTCTCAGACTTGAATTGAAATTTCAGTAACCCGTGATGTCACTAGGCAGCTTTACCACGCCATTTGTAAGCTCCCCTCCCGAAATCACTATTCGAAACCGTTATCGTGACGTAAAATAAATACATTTATAGAAAGAACACCTTCCTAATTTTTTGCATGCTTCTTAACAATGAGCCAAACATTTTTTTAAAGAAATAAAAATTCAAAAAATTTTGGTCCCAAAGTCCAAAAAATACAAATGAAAGAAAACTCGATATGTCTTATATCAAAAATAGCGTATTTTTCGAAATTTCAAAAATACATATTAATCTCTGTTTCATTGCAAGTTCAATGTTATATAACATTTGGCATTTGAATAATCCGTCTTAGAGTTACAGCCCGCCAAACTTAGCGCTGCAAAGCAAGATCCAAAAAATGTTATACACCATAACTCAAAAAATGCTTATCTGATAAGCCTGAAATTGTTACAGGTGGATTCAGAGCCCCTGATTACCCCTGAGACCAATTCTCGTCAAATTCCGAGAGATGAGGGTGTCAAATTGGAAAAAAGTGGTACGATCTATCGTGGAATGCCCCAGCAATATTATCTTTGTCCCAGTAATTAATTCGGCGACTTAGGCTGGTTGTTCCAGTTTTCCTCGTGGTCATTCTGATTTCACATACCTACCCCACAACAAAATGCAGATATAACGAAGACATAAAAATACACAGGCACATTGGAAAACTTCAAATGCACCCAAAGACAAACAACGTTCATAATGCTGAATAAACCGCAATTTGAATTAGTCTAACGCAAAAAAAAAACGCATCTCGATACCCCAGTAACACGTGAGCTGACAAGGAAACCGCATGGTTGTGACGTGCCGACTAATTTTTATTCCCACATGATGTTCCGAACTGCGAAGCCAAATACCTGAATTATAATTAGTTAGTTCAACAGCAGGCAAGGGTGTTCATTTTCCCAAAATGATTGTGGGTGCCAAGCTGTAGGGGCGCCAGGCCGCTTAGGGGACGTAGGGGCGCCAGAAGGTTACAAGGGCGCCGTGAGATCAAGACAAGGGCGCCATTCTCCCAGAAGGGCGCCAAGTGATTAAAAATGTTTTATGATCCAGGGACGCAGAGAGGTCAGAAGGGCGCCGCACAGTCTGTAATGCTAAGTTGGTGGGGACGTACGGGGCGCCAGACGGTTACGAGGGCGCCGTGAGACCATGAAAAGGGCACCATTCGCCTAGAAGGGCGCCGAGTGATTGAAAACCCTTTGTGGTCCAGGGGCGCTGAGAGGTGTGGTCCAGGGGCGCTGAGAGGTCAGAAGGGCGTCTAACAGTAGTGCTACGTTGGTGGGGACATAGGGGCGCCAGACGGTTACGAGGGAGCCGTGAAACCATGAAAAGGTTAGAGCATGACGCCGTTAGAGCATGCGCAGGGTGCCGTGCTCTCGAAAGGCTGTAAAAGAAGACTTGTGGGTGCATTTGCATGATTGTGGGGGCATATTTCAGGATTGTGGGTGCATCTGCCCCCACAAAGAGATATAAAATTACGCCCCTGACAGCAGGTTTAAAACCAAATGTGCCGAAGAACGGGCGTCGAGACACCGAGTTTGAACTATATCCCGTCTGTACCGCAGAGGCATCCGCTCCAGCCGCGTTTGCAGTGCACCCCTCCACCGCGGCGCACCCATCACCCGTCCTCAGTCGGCCTCCCACCCACAGGTGTGAGGCTGACCATAAAGCACGCGTGGCTGCCGGCCGGTGAGCCGGGAACGGTAACAAGCAGCGCTGCAGCGTGCCTGCATCATCGGCGCGCCCGCTGATTTCCCGGGCGGCCAGTTAGTCGGACGGCGGCCCGGCGCCGCGCCCCAGCCGGGCCGGGGGACGGGCTCGAACTGAACAGGGGCAGTGCTCGAACTGAGAGGGGCGCCGCGCCCCAAACGGACCGGGAGACGGAGCCGAACTGAACTGAACGGGACAGTGACAGACATGAAAGGGGCGCCGAACTCGGCGGGACAGACCTGAGCTGAACGGGACCCTCGCCCGACGGGACTGATCCGAGCTCAGCGACCATGCGCCGGATTCGTTCTGAACGGGGCACCGTGACTAAGGGGATGAACTGGACGGGGTATCGAGCCCGGGGACTGAACTGAGCGTGGTGTCGAGCCCACGAGTTTCCATTTTTCTGGGTCACCTCGGTTAGGCAACGAAACTCGCATACTTCTTTTGGTAATCAATAATTTTACAATCAGATTTATACGTCTATGGCCACATTTTCTAATCGTCAATACGACCGACAATTGTCAGTCTTTTTAATCCGCTATTTTCGAGTACACCCATCGGACCACAGTCTTCACTTTCCGGAACTCTAAATTAAAAGCCGAGTATCGGTGATTAAGTGCAGCTGCTCGCCCTCACTCGACCATGTCCCTCATCCACACGCGTTCCTCCACTACACAACGTGACACTTGCTACGTGTGTATTTCAGTGCGCACTTCATCTACAAACTAGCGTATAAATAGCATCCGTAGACATCGTTTAACGCTCGAACATTGCTCACACAGTGGTTGGTAGACATGTCTCGGCACCATCACTTATTTATCCACCCAGCACAACAAAACGTGCTGAAAAATGCACGGCCAATGGACGCTCAGAGAGAAGTGTAGAAAGAGTGAAGTAGACAAGCTAAGCCGGTGAAACGGCACAGTCAGGTCGTCGCTGGCAATAAAGGCGAACCACCAAAAACGTGAGATGATGAATACATTGTATAGAGAGCAATACGGCAGAAAAGCCAGCCAAGAGAAGGACTCGGCAGTCGAGACTAGGAGACGGTGCTAGCGCACAAAACGGGTCCAAAAGTGCGTGTGCAGCCGTGGATATCAAACATGTATAGACCAGATAGCGTGTAATGCCTGCAGCAGGCTAAATGTGAGGCACACTTTGACAAGCTAAGAGTGCGACAACAGCAAACGTGTGGCTCGCGTCACTGCAAGGAAAAGTGTCACAGCAATAAGCAGCAATAGTGAATAGTGATCAAGGTTACAAGCATAAATTAAGTAAGTCTTCGAAGAATGCCGTGAGGCTGGATAAGTATCGCACAGAAAACACTGTGGAATATACACACACATTCGTAAAATACGCACTGGATGGATCGCGTACACAATATTACTTATCAACACCTCGCAAGCCGGCGCCTCCCAGAGTCGATCTCGTTTCTTTCGTTAAATAGGTAAGGTAAAGCCAAAATATGACCAACAAAAACGCATCCGTTGAATGCAGAATTGCGTACCATCGTTGTAAGCCGTCTAGGTCACCATATCACAGACATGACCATTGGTCATTCGACCACCACCGACGAAGCAAAACCTCGTAATTCTGCGAAGAAACGGCACCACCAAAACGCTAGAACGCTTTTAGCGGAAGCTTGTCGTTGAACAGTAGTGAGAAGAGACTCTTGTGGACGTTTTTGCATGGGGACTGTTCCATTGCGAGCAGCGTCAATCCAATTTGGAGACGGGATCATCAGGTCCGATAGCGACACCACCAATGCGGCAGCACCGAGAGACCAGTAGAGCCTGCCGGAGCTCTGGGCGGACCCGCTGCGACCAGCAGTACTGAATGGACCAGGAGTACCGAACCGACCAGTATCCCACCGGTAATACTGAACTGACCGGGTGCCAGTACGCCGACAATACCGACAGACCAGCTCAGCCTCGCCAGTAATGCTCAACTGACCGGCATCCTACCGGTAATACTGAACGAGCCAGAAGTCATGTCGGCAGCACTGTGCGAGCCAGCAGTAGCCCATGGGCCAGCAGCTACTGGCGGAAGTACTAAGAGCTCAGCAGTCCAGCCCAGCAGCCCGTCAGCCGGCTGGAGTCACCGGTCCGGGCGGCTCGCACTACTATCATTATGACGGCTTCAGACTACTGGAGTGAACCGAATCAACCATGGAGTAACCACTGTCCAGACGGCATGCATCTGATGCCGATGTCGCTGGGTCGTATTGCTAAATTGGCGTGTAATGGTGACTAAGGAATGCTAAAAAGAAACCGCCTAATTTGAAGCATTGGCAACTGAGACAAATATTAATGTCTAAGGGTACCAGTAGTCTGGTAACTAAACATAAATGATAGCTAAATCGATGTCATTAAACCGAAATAACAATAAAACACCAATAATAACACAAAGCACCAACAACTTAATCCCGTCCGCTTAAAACAACACAGCAAGTACATCGGACACCACCGAATCAAAGTCCCAATTCACTGCAGGCGGTCTGCTTCCATATCACAGCGAGGAATGCCTCGGACTGGCCACAGCGCACGACCAGGGACGGCCGCCCATCGGCGCCCGCAGCCGGGCGACCCAGAGCCGGCACACCGCACCAACAGGGGCTGGGAAGGAGCTACCGCGGCGGACGATGTCGTGCGGCAGCGAGCGACACCGCACCGTCAGACAGCACCTTCTGGTCGCCCTGTGCCCATCCCAACCCTCGGGGCAGACAGAAGACCCAACGGTGGACAGTTAGCCCGCACACGCAGCCCTTCACACCCACACACAAGCACACCCCTCCCTTCCTCACAGACGGCCCGGGGAGACCGCACGCCGGCAGGGCACTCTTACCCCACAACAGGCAGAAAACGACGGATAACGACAACCCCTAGACAGTGCTTAGCCATGACATTTTGCAAACACTACACTAATACCTGGGAAGAAATTTCGCAAAACGAAAAAAACAACTGCTCCTACTATCATGTCGCGAAGACGATGGTCCCTAAAAACATAATGTAAGACACAGCACCGGCCAGTTGCATACACGGTTCGATACCCTGTGTCTGGCGCATCCCTCAACCATGGATCTGCCCCCGACCCCTCCCGACCCGGCCGGCGCACACTGGTCGGAAACGCCCTCACGAGAGGCCACGGGCGATTCCGGAGTTTCGGATTATTTTTTATACAGATCGATTTGAAATTGATCAAATTATTATACTTAGGCCAAAAAAACTAATTCGGGTGACCAAAAATAGCTGTAATCAGCCCCCGAAGATGGGGTATCCCAGAACTCGGAAACTGACGCGGAGCAAGAGGTTTCTTGAGCCGGATATTCAGAGTCTTATTGCTGATAGACACCAAATTGAAATCCCACATATTATGCATCAAAATGTTCGTTATGAAGTTGCCGACTGGTCAGTGCAAAATTTTGGGTATACTTTTTCCCTAACTAAGATGTACTATAGCTTTTTTATGAAGGCTCTCCTACAGTGATTCTGGAATATAACTGCAAAGTTTAGGTAAGGAAACAACAGGTAGTCCCATCTAGTTCCACTCTGATTTTTTGTGAGATGAAGTAGGATTTAAATTTACACCAGGGCAACATAAAAGCTAACTGCGCATATTTGCGCAAAATTTGCAGGAGCCGCTCTTCCTACCCAACTACCGCCCGCCCCGCCCCAGTTTCGGCTCGGCCGCCGCGCCCGGCTTACGCTGACCTGTGTGGCCTGCACGCATCCATGCGTAGTTGACTGGTTATTAAAAACAGATGCGCTTGAGTTTATGAATTTTGTGAAAAGCGCGTTTTATGTATGCATTTATGTATGCATTGACATCAAAAGCCTTCCACATATTGCGTGGCGATCTCGGCTTGCATTTAGAGAGCCTTGCTATTGACAACCATCACTCGGCTGAAGAAAGTGGAAATTGAAACCTTCGTGAATATAAGACGCTGCAAATATAGGACACCTGTCACTGACGTCGGGTTACCTTGGGCCGTCTTTTTACATTAGATCACAATTCCGGTATTTAACCCTGGCCGGACCGATTGGTTTTCTACATTGACCGGGGAGGGTTGGTACAACTCCCTCGCCGTTTCGCCTCTAATTGAGCTAGAGCCTCGCGGCAAAAAACAAACTTGTGTGCCGTTATAAGACGCAAAAATTAGGTACTACCCGATTTAAAGGTCTTGAGTCAGCCAGTGACCTCTTAGGTCAGGTAAATGCCACAAGGCACGGGCTGGGTTTTAGGTTAATTACTTTGCCAAAAATGGTCGCACTGCCGCGATTTTGGCATAATCGTGTTTGTCTAGCTAAGGCGCGTTGAATGCTATACTTGGTGTTCGGGTAAAGTCAACTTAACCCTCGCCGGCACAGGCCATTTTGCGTCCTTCGACGGCACAAGGGGGGGGGGGTTGGTACGATCGAGTTGGCGTTTGGCCCTCGCGTTTGGCCCCTGATCGAGCTAGAGCCTCGCGGAAAAAAACGAGCGTGTTGCCCGTCACGAGAGAAAGCCGATGATACCCAATTTTAAGGTCCTAGGTCATCGGGTGACCTTCCAGGTCAGGTCAATGACCCGAAAACCGGGAAAATCGAGACCTGTTAGAAAGTCGTAAATTGTGGCTGCTATGTGGTTTTCCGGGGTGCTGATCACGAATATCGTGTTAGTGTTGATCAGAGATGATGTCTTTAAGCATTTAGACCAGGTCGGGTCAGGTCAGGTCAGGTCAACCGGTAGGGGTTGTGACGGGTATTCGTAATACGTGTCAACCGCCTCTGACAGCTTCGTAACATGTTACGAAGGCGCCAAAACTACTTCGTAAATGTTCAAATGGCTGCTTAATTAGAATTCAGCTCCAAAAACTAGCCTAGAAACATGTAAAACTCGAAAAAGTGAACCGAGGTCACCCGAGGTCACCAAAGGTCAATGACCTGACCTGACCTTCAGGTGACCTTGACACCCATCCTAATGTATGGGAGCAACATCAAATCACATGTTTGAACGTTTGAAACCACGAAAAGCTTGCAAACGCGCGGCTAATGCGAGCCGACATACGCCGAATCGCGATTTCGGCCAAACATGGTCACGGAAAAGAGGTCACAGGTCAAAGGTCATTGGGGTCAGGGTCATGAAATTTACAGGGTAGGTGTAAAATTGATCAATGCAAGGGTACTGAAAGTTTCGTCGCGATCGGCCGCTTTTTACGCGAGTTATTCGCGAAAAACCTTAAGGGGGTGCATCAACCCCCTGTGCCGGCGAGGGTTGAGGTGTTAACCTCGGGTCAAGGTCAGGTCGGAGCCCCTCAGGTCATGAAAATGGTTGTAGGAGGTCATATCGCATCTCATTCGATTCGGCAGGTCTTCCTGAGTCCAATGGTGGCTTTCCCGACTCTCTAGCTCCATCTGATCAGGAGTTATTGACGAAAAACTTACATGGCCTTAGTGACGTCATAAATGACGTCACGCAAAGTCAACAATGCTAAATTCAAGCACTGGACCTTGCAAGGAGTGCATGAAACCATTCCCGGTGCCCGAATAGCAGCTCACAATTTCCCTTGTTGACTTAAAGTGGTGCTAGATCCTGTATTATACTCAATTATGACGTCATAACTTAACAGATTCACGTCATATATTTAGTGGTTGACATCCAAATGATAGCTTACATATGACAGAGAAGGTATGCAAAGTTTTATGAAGTTTGCTTCACTAGTTGTGGAATAACAAGCAAAAAACTTTTGCGGAAAGGCCGCTGGCCTCTCGCTGGAGCGTTTCCGACCAGTGTGCGGCGGCCCGGCTCTGCCCGCTGCTCTGCTGCGCCGGCCGAGCAGTCGGGTGTCACTCCGAAGGTACCTCACGGCGCGGCCGGCCGGTCGGCGAGTTAGGCCAACTTGTGGCCACCGGCACCGGCCGGCCGGGCATAGAATGCCGAATGGGCCCCGGCCGCAGTCGACACTCAAAGTCGCAGCTGTCGGGACGATCAATGATAGCCGACGGAAACACGGGTACCGGGGGACTATCAGAGGATACCTTCGAGTACCGTGAGCCTTCATAGAGCACCTCCGGGTAACGGTGATCATTGGAGGGTACCAGCAGATATCATGGGCCATTGGGAGCACCTTCTGGTACCGTAGACGATCGGAGGGCACCTACGGTACCGAAGAGCATCAGGGGGCACCTGAGGGTACCGCGAGCCTCAACCATTCGCCATTAGCGAGCCAGAGCACTACCGGTATCTGCAGACTATCAGAGAACTAGCGGCACCTCTGGGTACCGCGGGAACTCGACTACTCGCAGTTTGTCGCGCGTCTTGTACGCCGGGTACAGGCCCACCTTCTTTAGTCGCCGGTTTTCGCCCTTGGAGTAGCCGTTCCAGTGGTTACCTGCCAGAATATATGGAGGTGTCAGAAGCACGGGAATATTCTAGATGGATAATAAGTATTCAAAACACGCGACGGGTTTATTCGTTGCTAGTATCTAGCTCAAAACGTGACAATAAACGTATGAGAAATACGTCCACAACAGTTATCGGGTTTTCTCCGACTGAAAGAGTATTATGATACAATTATTTCCAAAACATGATTCCAATGCTGCAAAGCAACCATACAAGGGGTTTATCAAGGACATTTAGGCCAGAGGCATTAGGCATTCGTCAGATGTATCTATCAGATAACCGATTTATTTATCAGTTAACCACCACCACCATTAGCCCGTCCACACAGACTGCTCCCTCCCGACAGTGCTGCCACCTACCGGCGATGCCGACCGTGTCGCCGGGACTGAGCGCGATCTCCGACCCGTCGGCCGGCTGGTGAGCGAACCGGGCCGTCTGCTCGTGCGGCGACTGGCCGCCGTAGTAGTATATATCGTCCAGTGAGGTGAACCAGTCGGCCGCGTCCACGTGCATGGTCTGCATCAGCTCGTAGGCCACTCGGCAGACCTGAGGGAAGAGACGCGTCAGTCGGCGGCTGTGAACGCGACAGTCAAATAAAGTGCGACTGCAACTCGAGCACAGATCCACCAGTCAAGCAAATAATGCACGCAGTCCGCAGCTGTATAAAAACGCAGATACCTTTCCATCAAGAGGCGATCCAGCCAATATCTCTACATGTGAGAAGGAAATGAGACACCCGTGAGAAACGCGACTCACCCCCGAGACGACTTACCTGTGAGAAGCACGTGACGCACCCTCGGGACCGCGGCCCACTTGTGAGAAACACATGAGCTATAAGGCAGAGGCAATACTTGCGTGCAATGAGACTGGACGCCTCTTGTAAGATCACTTCCTACCTGGCTTAGACCTGTAGTTTTAGGGCCTTGTGTCAGACCATAAACCACGTCCTGAGATTGAGACTTTGGCACCGTAACTTGCCTGTGATGAGAACGTGCAGACCAGGTGATCGGTCAGCGACAGCGCGTGGATGTCGGTGATGACTCCGCGCAGCGAGGCGTCCGTGTACCGCGAGGAGACGGCTGCAGTCTTGGAGACGCTCGGGTCGCCCAGGAACGTGTAGTCCGGGAACCTGGGAAACAGGCGGACGGGAAACGGTTAGACAGCAGCCTTAGCAATTACCGTCAAATTATTTCAGATGATGTTGCAATCCACCCACATGCTACGGTCGCCATGTAAACTTATCAGAAATAAGTTGGTGCAATACAACACTGTTACACTCAACAATGATCGCAAAGGACAAGACCCGGCTGTGATCGGCTCTAATTCCCTAGTCCTCTTTCTACGATGGTCATTGTCACCTTCACAACCCGCGCTGTAACACAAACTGCTGCCCAGTCCGAAACGCTCTTAGCCCGGACGAGAAAGTGTCCCACCGCATAGGGACTGGAAACTGATTACTGACTTATTGACTTGGGTACTGACTTGTTGACGGCGTCCTGGAACACAGACGGATCGTCCGAGGCCAGGTAGACACAGCGCCGGCTGCCGTCCCCGCCGCCGGCCTCCATCTGACGTCGTTCGTAGAACTCGTGCACGTGCTGCATGTACTCCTCGATAGGGTGGAAGGCAGCCTCAGTGCCCACCTTGTCCGTGCGACGCACGTGTATCCTGTGTCGACGACGACGATAGGGGGCAGGTCAGTCACGTTAGCAACACGTCACACAGAGAATGAATGAGAGGCCGGTGTAACGGCCAAGTAATAATTGGTAGTCTGACTGTCAAAGACAATAAGTCACTATGCAGGATAATACTCGTAACTAGCAGAGAACCGCAATTTGATCTCCGAAATTAACCAACACATCATAGAATCATACACGATAAAGCCACTCGAAAAATTATTCAGTTTCAGCAACGAGGGGAGAAAGAACGTCGACGAATTTAACTATTCCAAAAATAAATTGAAGGAACGTTTTTTTTTTTCTCCCCCAAGCTGCTAACCCACAGCGCACCCTTCACATACCCGACGCAGGGGTTTCGCAGTTGGACCCGTTTCACGAACGCGTCCAGGTCGTTCTGTAGGTGCTGCTGCGGCCTCATCAGGTACCTCACGAACTGGGCCGTGAACCAGACACTGGGGTCGCCGTGCAGGCGGGCCAGTCGGTCCGCCAGGTCGGCCGGTACCGCGAGCGGCAGGTATGGCGGTCGGGGGCTCACTACGTCTATGATGGGGAGCGTTAGCACCTGGGTGTCGGCCGTGCCTGTGTCGGAGGAGGCGGGGGGGGGGGGGGGTGTCAGCCAGGAGTGAAGATTGGTCAGCGGCAGGCAGAAGCGGTAACAGATCAGTACCTTGACGTCAAATGATTGTAGATTGTGCAATCAACCCAAAGTACGCTGGTCAAAACAAGGAGAAAAAAACGCCCGATTAATTTTATACTTCTAGGGCTACATGTTGGTAGACACTAAAGAAAGGCCTAGCAAAATTACATACACAATGATTGAAACATATATTACCACGCCCTAAAAAGTGTTAAAACATGGATGGATGGATGGGTAAAAAGATAAATAGACGGAAGGATGAATTGTATCTTAGCAGTAGCATACCAAGACTTAGGCAATACAAATACAGGCTGCGGAATGGTACCGTACCGAGAACGTGACGACCCGTGACAGGAAGGATGATGATCCGGGAAGACAGTAGCGAAATCAGGCAGACGCAGGCGGGAGGTCGCTGGATGTGGCCGACGCCGACGGGAAGTCGATGGATCAGGCAGACGGTGCCAAGGCCACATAGGACGGCAGACAGAGGCACCTGGAAAATTAGAAGATGGACAATCCAGGGTACAAGGATGGAAGGCTGACAGGCATGATATTACGAGCATGGTAAGAAGTAGAACAGCTCATCAGGACAAATGCTTACAAAGTACATTAGCCTTCGATAATTGTGGCAGCTACATGGTTAAAAGCGTGTTTGTTGGTATTGAAGAGGCCACATATTGAGCTATGATATAAAAAAGATGTAGGTATACCAATGACCATCTAACTAGACATCAACAATGGCACTAGGCAGCACATACGTGGTATCAGATCTTTACAACTGCATCTTTTAACCTTATTTCTTTTCTTTTGTAGTAACCAGACGCTGCTTCACTACCCCTTAGGCACTAAGCTACTCGACTCAACTCACCGGGCCAGGCTGCCTTGGAGCGTCCGCCGGTGTCCTGGCACGTGCCGCTCAGCGGCTGAAACACCTGCTCCCAGCCGGCGCGGTTGTAACGCCAGTTGCGCGAGTTGAGAACCAGCGTGCGCCCCGTGCCGTACGCCACGGTAAGGCAGTAGGCGACGTGGTGGAGCTGACAGCCGAACCCGCAGACCTGGCGAAGACGGTCAGGTGAATCATAGAAGTGCCGATGGTCGGACAGCCGCAAAGGACGACTAATTCCCGCATTATTACAAAATTATCATCAGTTCAGAAAGAGAGAGGCGGATGGAGGATCTTCATACATTTACTATACCGATGGATGACATGAGCACAGATTCGGAAAAAAAATCGATGCAAGACCGTTGTTTCGACGTTGCGTTTTCAACGTCGCGTTTGCGGAAGTACAATGCAGCGGAGGCGGACACATTCCTCCAGTCCGAGGTACCCACCTTGTTCAGATTGCAGACAAGCTTTTTGGCGGTGGCGCAGTCTGGCGGATTCTGCAGAAAGTCGATCCGGCGCCGCATCAGGTCGCCCAGCTGATCGGCCTCTCGTCGGCGCCACGTCTCCCAGCCATCGGCCACGGTCAGGTTGGCCAGATCACCGCGTATTACCCTGGGAGGAGAGAGACACCGGCACCTGATGTACGGGCGGGTGTGCTGGATAGTAGGCATAGCACGTGCATCACAGCTATGAGGGCTATATGATAAAAAGAAGATTCAGCATGTAGTAGCATCGGGTAACAGAACGATAAAAATAGTGAGAACGTGAGCAGGTCACTGGCAACCATCTCACTCGACTGGAAGGTGGACGATCGATTCAAGAGCAGAAGTGGGGATTTGTACATAGACATTTAGAAACACACATGCTGACACATTTGATGCCCAACAAAACTGTCATTCGTCACCCCCCCCCCCTCTCCCCGCCGCCACGTGCTGGACCAGCCACCCACCCAGTCACGCCTCCCCCGCCTCTGTAGGCACGCCCCTCGCTAACTCACGCGTGATACTGTCGCACGCTGTCCTGCAGTTTCTCCAGCCTCCTGGCCACCGGCGGAGCTTTTGCGGAGTCGTCCTTGCGCCAAGCAGTCAGCTCACCGCGCACAAAGCGCCACAGCTCGTCCGCGTCGCGCCGGCTCTGCCTTCGCGCCAGCTCGTACTCCAGGCTAGGCTCTGTGTAGCAGAGGTTCGGACTGTTACTCCCAACGCCACCCTTGCCCACTCAGTGAGCCCAGAGGACTCAGGTGTTCAAACAGAGACTCAGTTGGCTAGCATCGATGGGAACGAGGATGAGCCAACATGTTACTGGTGGCTTGCTTTTGAAGTTAATACAGTTAAATAGGTAGTTGTGCGATTTACTTTACATTGGTCAGAGCACTAGGAAAAGCACTTTGGCAAGCAGGATTTGAAAGAAAATATCAGACAACCAGAAAACTTCATAAACAAGAGATGGCAGCTGGACAGAGCAGCCATTTACAGCTGCAATAAGGATGGTAAGTGATCGACAGCATCAAAGAGCTGAGAGAAGGGCAAGAAAGAGAAATGAGGGTTAGAGGACTATATGGGTACTCACCTGACATTGACAAACGCTGAGGTGCTTCAGCCAGCTTATGCTTCAACTTCTGGATGGTAGCTGTGTTATCATTGCCAGCATTGGCAGAAATCCTAAATGAAAATAAAAATGGGCAAACACAAATATGGGATGATATGACAGTGACATTCCAAAATTCATGTCAATTGGTACAAAAGATACCTGCCAAATAAAAACAGCTGAAGCAGACATTTTTAAACTTTAACAATCACCTGAGTTTACATCCAGTGGCATGGTGAAGTGTCTGTACCAGCCAAGAAATCATTGCCAAATGACTTCTGTGACAACTCTAATATGCATAGCTCAGTACCAGCAAATAGATATCATTCCACACAACACTTCAACCCAAGCTGTTACCTACTGTGCAAAACTATGGCATGAAATTGCTTAGAGTAGTGTTTAACACTTATGTGACACTGACATGTCACTTGCAAGTACACTAGCATGTAAAATAGCCATCAGCAGACAGTCATTCAAAACAACCACCAACCCTGAAGCTCCAGGTACTCACTCTGTGAAGTCGACCAGCATTTGCCGCAGCTCATCGTTTTGCCGACGCAGCTCAGCCAGCTGGGAGACAGCTGCGTTGAGGCGACCAACAAGGACAGCACCACTGCTGCCGCCACCGCCACCCACCAGTGACAGCGGGCCAACAGTGAGGAACACCACCACCACCCAGACAGCGGCCAGAAACAGCAGCACGCGCACATACCAAGTGCCGGCAGCAGCCATTGGCTGCCCTCACTGCACCCAGCTACCAATAAATATCAACTGGCACCTGAAAATGAGTGCATGGGATCAAGATCAGATATTGATATGTGTCAGTCAATTATCATTCATCACACACGTTGAGGTCATGCCCATAGTCATGTATATTGCACTCAAGATCCAAAAGATAAGTTGAAGACCAAACTCATGATGATGATTAAGAGGTATCCTATCTTCCTCTGTCTTAAGCAGTAGCAGCCAGCAGGGCATTCTCAGAAATAAGAATTGCTAGCATAAAAGTAAGCAAGAGACACTAAAAAAATCAGAATTGCGTACCATTACCCTGGCATCGACCTTATTTTAGCGCCTATAGACCTTACCAACAACAAGGCAAGATTTATTTGCCAATACTTTACCAGTAAATGCCCCAACACAACTCAAGCATAAAATAAGCATAAAATAAAACAAATATGTTACCTACCTTCGTTACCTTCTTCAAAAATTATTGCATGCAATACGTGCCTTGAACGCGCCACAAATGTAGCAATGTATAACACCAAGGATAACAAAATAAAAACATTAAAAATGACCTAAATGACGTCACGAAAAATTGGCGTAAAGAGAAGATCTTCACTTTTATTTCAAATATTTCTAAAGCAAAAGGCATGTATTTATATAGTCACCGTGGTATTTATGTTGTGTTGATATATTCAAGCATCGAAATGAGTACTTGTAACAAATACGAGATCCAGGTCTCCCCAGGTGGCAAGCGCAGGTTTATTACCTTTGTGACGTCATAGGTACCATTACCTAACTGCATTCCTGCTGCATTCATTTCTTTCATTTACCGAAACGGGTTTCGGCGCGAGGTAGGAGAGAGTGAGAGAGGGGGAGGTTTCATAGGTTTATTAGCGTTAATAGGTAGAATTTCGGGAATTTCCGTATATTTTTGTCCGAAATTTCTTACCTAAGAATCTTAATAAGTTTAACGGTAAGTGTCTCACGTATCAATTTATATTTTTTTCATGTAATCAGGGTATCAATAGAAATGTAACTTAAATCGTACTCATATTTTTTCCATTTCAATTTTGCCAAATTGATTTGCATTGACGATGGCTAGGCTGTGCGTGAACATGCTGATGGGTTTTGCACAGGGGCTTACCTTCCGTTTCTTTGCTGCCACGTAGGGAGGGCTCGGAGCTCTGTCCGGTCGCTGTTTTTATCAGCACGCTGTCGGTTTTCCCATATAGGGAAGTTATTGCTGGCTTTTCTTGGCCTCTCATTGGTCGAATGAATAGACCACGTGAATTCGACCAATGAGGAGTCAAGAAACAGCAGCATGCTGGCAGCCTGCTGATTAAAAAACTGACCAATCACCGAACAGTACCCAGGCCAGAAGACAGATGACGTGACAGGGTGTGAAGGTTTTATCGATTTTATAGACACTGCTGTGCAGCAAATAATCTTGTTTAGGCTCTAATGGATAAGGGAGCCCAAAGGTTAATATCAAACTGCCTTAGAGGCAAAAATTCTTGAAGGCAAGTATTGACGAAGATTGGCAGACACCCTCTGACGTTATCTTTCAAGGTCACCGATGTAAACAAACAGCTAAACATTTGGAATTTAATAATGCTCTTGTGATAAGAAAAACCACATAAAAATGTCTATACCTCCTTTGCGCTGACCCCATTGCGTCTGCCACAAATCAGTATCTTGTACAGTCGTCAGTCGCCCCAGCACAGAAGATAAGAATGGTACCAACATGGCCCAAAATGGCAGTTGGACACCATGCGCCATCTGATGGCTCCAGCTGCCTCCCCCCATCCAGCCCCCTTATCCCACACTGATGAGACCTCATCAATATTGTTATGGCTTATAATAGGTTCCTTATTTTTTTCTGGTGTTATGTACCAACCTATATGCAGTGAGCTTGTAAATGCTAGCAACTGTAATGAGTTGATGCAAATTTACATATCCCTCTTACGATGAATACTGATCTGCTGCTGTGGCCTGTCCAGCTGAGGTGCCACCACAGACAAGACGCTGTAGTGGCTAGCCTGTAGCCACGGGTATCGGTGACTCTGCTGCTGCTGCGGACAACTGGACACAATGCCGAGCGAGGAGCGCCGTCACAAGGAGCGGCTGCTGGTGCGGTCCTACCGGGACCAGCTCACTGCTCTGGAGGCGGCTCAGCAGGACGGTCTGGCCGACAGGAGCCTGCAGCAGCGGCTGGAAGAGGCCGAGACCCTCTACAAGAAATGTGAGCTGCCCGAGTCGACGGTGGCAGAGGTGGACGGCCAGCTGGTGGCTCAGCTGTCGAGCGAGCTGTCACGCAGCGTCCGCAACGCCAGCGCCGGGCCCATCACCTTCCAGCCGGCCGACTTTGCCGCTCGGCTGTCGGCGGCTGTCAACCAGGAGGATTCACTGACGCCCAACGCCTGGGCTGGCTTGGGCCGGCTCACGGCGAACCTGCTGGGGCCCTGTCCCGGGCTGCAGCTGCTCAACGGAACGCTTGGAGTGCCCAACGCGCCGCCAGCCGAGCGCAAGCAGCGCGCGCCGCGCGCCCGTCCCAACGCGCTGTCGGCTGCTGTGGCGCCCGACAAGGTCGTGGAGGTGGCCGAGCCAGGTGCCACGCCTCAGCAAATCAACCGACTGGAGTCGACGTTGAAAGCGCTCTACAGACGTCTGGGGAAGCCCATCAGCTTCTTCGAGTTCGCGTACCACCCAACAGACTTCGGCGTCACGGTGGAGAACATTTTTCACGCGTCCATTCTAGTAAAGATGAAAAAGGCCCGGCTGTACCACAAGCACGGGCTACCCGTACTGGAGCCAGTGTCGGGTGGAGCGGCCCCAGCCGGTGGTGATGCCGCAGGGGACAAACATCAGATGCTGTTCAGAATCGACCACGAATCATGGCGGCGCATCGTGAAGGAGTTCGGCATCAAGAAGGCGCTGATCCCGCCTGCAGAGGGGCGCCAATAGGGCGGCCCCTGGCGCCGTCGGCACTTGGTCTGCCGGTAATGCCCGGGTATCAAAGTGCGCTGGACGGTACGCGTATTTCGATGCTTTCTGCTCGTGTTTTCATTGAACGGCGTGACATGTGATTAGTCGAACTGTAGAACAAGTGCCTTTTGAGATGAGCTGCCAATGGCAGAAGCCATCATGTAAGTGCATTGTGAAACTGCATTGCATTTTGCTTGAGTACAAATGAAGTTTTCATATTTATCATGCAACTAAAGAACCATTCAAAATGATACTAAGGAAATTAACCTTACTGCTGCGGCAATGAAATCGTTTGAATTTAAAAGGCCAAACATTTGTAGAAGATCACGATTTCTCTATAGATCCTTGCCTTTTTATTCCAACTTTTTTGGTTATGAGAGGTTTTTATTTTCTTAAACTCTAAAATTATGCTTGAAATGTCTCACAATTGTTATCAATTTTTTGCGAGATTTGGTCATGATCAGTGTAAAAAAAGGTTATGAAAATGGTCTTTCAGTTGCATGATGATATGTAATTGGGCCATCTGAAGTGGGTTTGCTACATCGTATTACAGCTGGCACAATCGTATCTGTTTTACGAGTATCTACTGCTAAAGTGGCGAGCTTTTTCATACAGTTTCTTCACTTAGTCATGTGTTGATTTGGGCAAGCAATGATTTTACTTGCTTTTTGTGTAATTGTATATATGTGTTTTAGCTTATCATTCCAGACATGCGAGGGCTGCATTCATTTCCATTTAAGAAAATGTTATGTTAGTCATGTTGCTGTTTCATTTATAATACACAGTGTTGTTTTAACTCATGGTTCGTCGTGACGATTTTAGGTCATTTGACGTGCTTACTGTCAACTATCACAACATTCCAGGTCCTACCTCAGATTTGGGTTGCCAATGCTGAGCCGATGAAAGGTAACCCTTTGATCTTTGACACACTAGCTTTGACACATATTCTGTGCAGATCCTTCTGGACATTTTGTATCCGAAGCAGAGTGCCTTGTTTATGTGCGCACTGACACAGTTGTAGTTCGCTGACTGCGGTTCAGCGCCCGGCGGCTATTTGGTGCCGAATCAAGCGCCGACGACTCTAGATAGCTTTACTGTCCTGACGACTTGGACTTGAAATACTTCAACCTTTCAGTGCGCACTAGGCTTGAATGAACGTTATGCGCGATATGTGCGCCTTAGCAGTGGACGGCCACCTAGGGAACTGTGCTGGGTTGATCGCCGGCCGTGTCTCTGTACTATATGTCAAGCGTGGCGGATCCGTAAATCAAGTACCCACGAACCCGTATCCAGTTAGATGGCCCGTCCGACCCTGCCATAGCAATGCAGATTTGCCCAAATGTGTAATGTGTGTGTTCCCCTCCCACGGCTATCTTTTCTTGCTGGTATATGGACTTGCCGTAGGCCACGATTGCACCACCCCTGCCTAGAAAAGCACCCATTCACCTGCCAAACGCGCTGCTAACCAAACATGAGTTAAAAATTAATGTTCATCGGCGATCTCTGCACGTAAACATCGTCATCTGTCAAACACGTACCCCTACACAGTACACACAGACATTATTTGATTATTAATTGAATGTATTTGTGGCAAGACCACGAAATTCGCATCGGGTGAAGGAGTCACGCGTAAACGAAGTCAAAAACTGTACACTTCCACGCGCATACACAAAAAAAGAGGGAAAAAAAGAAGACAAAGAGGAGAGAACGAGGAAGAGAAGATAAAGAAGGAAGAGAGATGGAGAGGGAGAGAGATACCGAAAACAAAAGACAGACATTCAGGCAGGTGAACAAACAAAAGGTGTGAGAAAGTAAGAGAGAATAGGAGATAGCGTTCTTGGTGACCAAACGGCAATCACAACACTCAGAATAGTCACAATTAGGGACATCTAATATGTATGCAGCTACTATGACTGGCTAAGTTTATATAGATATATTATTCCCAACAAAATGTATGATTAATTCATCGCATAGGCAGCAACCAACCGCACCAGTTGACAAGTGTTGGGCACCAAACACAAAACCACGCTTTTCTCTGCAGGCAAAGTCCACCGACGACGAAATCGGGCATGCTCAAGCACGAAACGGTACGATTTAGCACCTCAGCCAGGCGGTGGCACGGCCGAGGGAAGGGCGTGCCACGACGGGGCGCAACGGCCGAGCACCCAGCAAAATAGCAGAGGGCCGTGCCACCAGCCGGGCCGCACGAATCGGCAACATTCCGCGAGAAGCGACACAAAAACGCACTCTGACGCAGAAAAGTCACCCGCGTACCCGCGGACCGACCCGGCGATGTCCTGCGTCCGTGCCAGTTGTCCCAGGTGGCGTGCTGACTGCTGAACAATGTGCCGAATTTAGCGGTGGGTTCCCCTGAAAAGCGGCGGCGGCGGCGGCAAACCCAGCCGGCCGATTGAAAGAGGGAGAGAGGGAGAGAAACAGAGAGCAATGGAGACCGCCTCCGGGCCCATCGGTGCCGGACGTTCCACTGCCACTTATATCAGGTGTTTGCCAGTAGCACTCCAGCGGCGCCCTTGTCGACTGTAGAACTGCGGCAGCGAGACGTTCCTGCTGTAACCGAGCTCCGTATCACAGGGCGGCGCCGAGTCTCCGTCCCCTTCCCATCCACCCGCCGCCGTGGCGCCGCGACCCTCTTACACGTCCACCACCATCTTCTTGTGGACGTCTGTGTTGCCCACCACCTGTGGATAGCCACAGACGGGCGGGGTTACACATCTCGCCGAAACAGTAACGCACAACGCGAGTCATTTTATACAAGGTGACTTGGACACTAGACCGGCTACAAAGACGGTCTCCTCGGCAGGGAAGTACGGGCACACCGCACTACACTCTCTGGTGGTCAGGCCCTTACGGAAGCTCGGTTTTCAAGTTAGTTCCTCCTCCGAGTTCAACTCCCGCCCAGCCGGCGCCTATAGATTCATTCATTCAATTTCAGGAGAGCCATGCTATATGAAAAAAAAAAACTGAAGATGAGCTCCGAATCAATGTTTCATTAGGTTACGGGGTTGTTTGGACAGGACATATTTAGTAATCGATGCTAGGAAAATGAATCAATGCCAATACACTAACAAAATATTTGGAGTTTCAAACAGTAACTTTTACGTCAAAAGCTTTTGCTAGACACCTAGAAGAGATGCATAAAACAAATCGAATAATTTGATCGGAAGCCGGTGCAATGGCACCCCAGGACCCAGAAGTGTTAAGATCATCTACTGATCATCGCAAAAAGAAGCTGAGCCGCTCACACGTACCGCGCAGAATTCTTCGAAGTTGATCTTGCCATCCTCGTCCTTGTCGGCGAAGAGGATGGTCTTGTCGACAATCTGCTGCAGCTGCGTGTCCTTCAGGTTGCTGCCCACCATCATCTTTAGCACCTGAGGACAGCACAGAAGACATCATCGTTCCAATCAGGATCCAGGGCAGCGCTTTACAAAGGCTTGAATGTTTGACCATCGCAATTACATCTGTCCTTAAAAAGGAACACATTCTTATCGTTCACGTTACGAAGTCATCGACAATTTTATCGCGATCCGTGGCGAAAAAAAAATTGCAGAAAAGCACGACTGCATAGTTTGGTCCAAAAATTCGCTGCAAGTATAATGCTGTACAGTGTACACAATAACTGATAATATTAGAAGAAATGCGATGAAAACCTAATAGGAATGCCTTCTCTCGTATTAGACAACCACAACGATCCTCAAATAAAACAGCTACCCAACTACACACAAAAATAGATTCTACACACAAACAATGTCTTAACAATACATTAAGCACTCATCATTGTGATATAACAATAATTCAATATCTTGCTACAAATTGATAACAAGGTGACACTCATGATTGAAAAAAACTTCCAATGCCAAGGAATCAAAGCATAAATCATTCAACATACACGAAGGAGACCGTACCTGGAACAGTTCTCCGTTTGATATTAGTCCGTCCTTGTCCATGTCATAGATACGGAAAGCGAACCTCAGCTTCGAGAGCTTGTCTCCCTTGACAGAGAACTGTGACACACCCTGGATGAACTCTGAAAAACATAAAACAATAATTGTTATTTACACATAAGTGCACTGACAAGACCGATATGCCAGCACTACTGATAAGCGTTTTATTCGGCATCCGTACATGGAACTTAACGATAAATTTGGTATTACTCCTCCAGCAGTTCATTACCATACAATCAACGACTTCCACGTTAGTTTAGCAAACGCGAATCTGCTGCTATGCCAGAAATGAAATCGATTGAGCAAGGAAAGTTAAGCAGCAATGTTGAGTCAGTATGCGCTTTCTAACAACAATACCAGTTTCAGGAGTGTTGAGCAATCACCTTTGAAGTCTACCTCTCCATTGCCATCTTCATCGAATATTTCAATCACTCGCTGGACTAGAGGATTCTGCTGAAGCTCCGGCAGAGACATAAATTCCTCGACGCTCAGCGATCCGGAGTTGTCGAGATCTAGTTTCCGAAATCGCTTTCCAAGGCGCCGAATTTCATCCGGGTCGACTGAAACAAACAATGCCCAACCGTCATCAAACAATCGAGTCAAATAGTATAGACAGAGGCAGAGACATTGACAGATACATAAACAGACAGAGAAAGAGCGAGTGCGTGAGATTGGGAGAGGGAGGAAAACATGCGACAGCAAAAGACAAAAATAAAGTGACGTAGGAAGTATGAAGAAACTCATTGACATTGTACTTGGGGCTATAAATTATAAAAGGGTACGTAGTATTGCACTTAGGTTATTTTCCTTTTCCCATAACGCCAATGGCAAATCTGGAGATCCCATTTGCCGCTCACTTACAAATTGATGCCTTGCCACTCCACATCATAAAATAGGTTTAGGCGCTACGCAATTAAATTGAAGCGAATGCGTTTCCAAGCGTTTATATTTAATTAGTCTTAGTAAACACAATTAAACTTTCGGATATTTTAGTATTTGCGCATAGCTTTGATCTTTCCTTATAAGCAAAGCCTATTAACCATATGAATTCCTGAAATATTGGCATGTCGCCGTCGCGATGTCGCCGCCTTTGTTTTGTAAGTGGCGCGTGACCAATCAATACGGATACTCTCAAAAGCTGAAAAACGGCACAAA
This sequence comes from Amphibalanus amphitrite, assembly GCF_019059575.1. NCBI lineage: Eukaryota > Metazoa > Arthropoda > Thecostraca > Balanomorpha > Balanidae > Amphibalanus > Amphibalanus amphitrite. The sequence continues at coordinate 110,384 of NW_024882777.1, read as the reverse complement.
TGGGCCTTCCGATCGCACTCGCAGAGATCCTTCAACCACAGAACATGTATCCACATTTATCTTTATTAGACGTTTTCTCACAAGAAAACAGGTTCATATTATTCATCCTTCGTACACGGTAATTCAGTTCCCCGTCACGTCATTCACTGTGTTTATGACGTGCTTATGGCGTGACAAGTCATACCTACCTATTGGATCAACAACGTTCAGGCCACCAGACACTGAGCCTTATAATTTCTTTGAGCAAAATGCTATCAGATTTGTGATCAGTGTCCACTGTCCATGAATGTCTACGGTAACAATGATACCCTGCGTGCCAGAGCCCGAGATGTCAACGTCTTCCGTGAACATCTAAGGTCACTCATCTCAGTTGACCTATTTTCGCCAGAGATTCATTTCGGCGTAATTTTGAAAGGTTGAGCGACACATACTCGTATGTATTGGGTGATTGGCCTCCGTTCAGCATGCATAATACCTACATGATTCACACTCTGAGCAATAATCGCCACGCAATGTGTGGATCACTCATGATCATAAATACAAACACATACAAAACAAACAAAATAAGTAGACGACCTACGTTGACTTTGACCGTGAACCAGACCTTTCGCTACCGGGACGATATTTGTCTTACATTTCTTGGTCGCGCAAACCTTAGTTCGTTTTGTTTTATTGACCTCTGTCTCAGTGACCGGCAGCCGGCACGACCGGTAATGCCAGGCCGGCGGGGCAGATTTGGCCCGCGAAGTGGAGCGAAGTGGAGTGTCCGACCCGCGGCTGGTATCGGCAAAACGCTACAACTAATAACCAGCTTTTGCCTACTTACAGGTGTTTGAAGGCGGTTTATTCACTACAAGACACCGATCGACTGTCAACATCTTTCAGCTATCGCAATTCGCAACTAATCAATCAATATAATTCAGTAGTCATATTTTGCAAATTTTACATGTCTTGCCTTATATAGTTGCTTGTATCTGTTCGTTGTAAACTGTTTGTCCGCCTCGCCGATCGCGGTCACTCTGTTTCATCTAGAGTATAAAAAAAAATGTTTCATCTGGCCCGTACTCAAAAAAAGGTCACCGATTGCTGCATTGGCCACCAACTTTTGGGATAGTATTTCTTCATATGCCATCGGATTAAATCGTTTTGCAATTCCTCATAGGCGCACAAGTCTTCATCACGTAGCGTTCCGTACCCCCAAAACCCATCAGCTCATTCATTAGCAAAATGCATTTCTTTACCTTCACTAATCTTTGTCCCTAAACTGTCCAAATGTGTAGGGACTTGAGATAGGATTGGACCTCCACTGCCTTTTTGCAACATTTCACATTAGCTAAGGAAGTATTAGGAGGTAGATATGAAGGTTGAAGGGTGGGAAAAGAGAAGATGATAATTAAGAGAAGATTCAAAGATGAAGATTTGTGTGAATAGAGAAATGATCATCCAAGATCAGGGTATGTGTGGATGGCGATTTTGCACAAATAGGTATCTGTGGATAAGTAGAAAGAAATTTGAAGATTTGGATAAATGAGAATTTAGATGGATGAAGCAGGAAGAAAGATAATTTCAGAAACAAGTAAATGTATGACAAGTTAATTGAGAGAGGAAATTGTGGTAAAGAGAAATTCAGGACAAGACTTTGGCCATAGAATAGGTACCAGCTTCAGTATTATCCATAACCCTAGCCAACATGAAACAATGAAAGCAATCAGCATTGGTTCAACACAAAATACTTTATTCATCATGTAGGTGATGAGCAATGATATGTGGCAGATCTCTGGGCACTAACAGGGTATTAAAACTAAAGCCACAGGAAGCTATCTAAAGTAATGATGATCATAGATGCCTGAGATTTTCAGAAACCATAAGTCAAGAATGGAAAGACAACCCTATTTAGCAAACAATGACATGCAGCTCAAAGAAGCTGATTGGGTGGAGCAGCATAGGTCACCCCATATTCTGCAATGCATATTTCAGAATTCCCAGGTGGTGGTTGGTACTCACAGTTGGAGCACATCTCCATCGGAAGTGACGTTTCATTGCCCTGCAATAGGAATTTAACCTGTGGTCAACAACTCCAACCCAAGTTTTAGATATCATGACATGAGTAGAGGTCAACTAAAATAAAAGTACATGCCTACTTATTCACAGATTAAAAAATGATGCAACAGTTCATAATCAGCCTTACAGGCTCAGGCTATGGCTAGCCCCGTGACAAAGAAATCAATCAAAGTTCAAACTTACCATTTTCAGTCTTTGATGAGAACAATCAAGTACTTTTCAGTAAAAGACACCTTTTCAGTCAGCACACTAATCTACCAAAAATCAAAAAGAGGCTTCATTCAACACTGGGGTACATTTTTACGTCCAATGCTGATGCACCAGTGAGCAGCCTTTCGCCACCCAAGCTGTTTGCCAATATCACAAATGGACTGACTAGGATTCACTACAAGTTCGGCTTTTCACAACAAACGCCACGACAATATCCCAATCCTGTATCTTGATGTATCAAATCAATAATGCAACCGAAGAATAAATAGGATCACAAGTTTCCTCCTAATCAAAAAACATAAATATGTGAAAATATATAGCGTCGCATTCGTCTCAAAGAAAAGAGCCTCGCTGGAAATGTCGCAGTATTTTGGCGCCATCTATTGTAAGGTGATGAAACCGCGAGATCGCGAGCAGTACGCTTGGTGACGGTAGTGAACGGCCCAAGGCCATGTATGTAAGAACGGCAACATAACATGGGCCATGGCCCTGGCCTTTGATCAGCCCTGACCTCGACGGACGGTTTCTGCATCTCTAAACAATGCAACTATGCCCCCTAAAACCCGGTGATATAAGTAAAGATCTTGTGCTATCGGCATCAGCAATCAGCATGAAAGAGGTAACCATCGGTCAGTGCCCGGCGCCTCCTCCATCCCAAGCTACTCTTCAGCTGGAACCAACCACAGTAACGTTCAGCTAGAGCTGTCCCTGTCCCTGTCCGTAATAGGTCACACATTTCGACTTTGATTCACCCTACTTCTTTTCACGTACTGGTCGGTCTACGAGGGGGCTCAGCTGAGCGCTGTTCGGCAGCCGGCTATTTTGTGTGCAGGGTATGACGTATTTCGCGAGCCGACGTCACAGGCGGTGACGTCGGCTCGCGCGCGAGCCGAGCGCCAACGACAAACTAACGGGAACCCTCGGACACCCTCGGGGCATAAACCGCGGAGTAGCATATTGAGCGAGCCTTTTAAAGAAAATTCATATATTTTCGTTTCTCAAATGATAATCAGGGTGTCTCTTACCTTTTTACATATCATTTAGGCTTACCTTACACTTCAGTTGCCAAATATCTGCAATTTATTCAAGCGAAGGTATTTTCAGTAAATATCAATGGTATAGACCGAAATCTTTTCAATAAAAACTCCAACCAACAGAAATAAAAATAACTTAATTTATTCCAACCATTTCCTCCAAATAAACAACATAAAAACTCACTTTTACACACATCATTCATAATAAAGCATACCAACACGCCGCTTTTGACAATTGCGGCGTCGAGTGGCGCGCTGCTAGCGCTCTTTTTCGATCGCAGAGACCCTGCACGCGCGCGAGCACACTACGTCACGTCCGGGGGGCACAGGTATATGAAAAATCGCAGTGACGTAACACTTTTCTCGCTTCTCATTGGTCAATAGCCCGTTGCCGGGGTAACGTGCACGTATGTGAGCGCGGGCAAGAGTACTAGCCGGCCGCCGATCAGGGCTCAGGTCTTGGGGAGATTGTTGTTACCTCCGAAGTTCGGAGCTGGGAGCAAAATTCAAAATTATTGCAGATAAGAGAAAACCAGACTGCAGAAGATCAAAAGGTGAAGCTGTCTGATCTGCATAAATTGCGGCCGAGGGAATGAGTCAGCTAAAATCAAGATCACCGAAACAGCGACATGAATGTAAGGTGTGAACAGTATATTTCTTGTTCAGTTTGCTCATTTCGAAACAAGCCATAAGTGTTGCTCGCAATCCACGTCGCTGCTGTACAACACAGAATTAATCCAATGTACAGATTGAAATTACGGAAGGCTTGAGTAAAGCTTGAAATCACATACTTCAAAACATTTTACACACTCCCAACTCATTCATATACACGGAATTAATCATGTTCCGGAAGGCCAACTGCAAGTTATTCGTCCAAAACATTTGCAGGCCATTCTGCCACAACATTCGCATATCACCAGCACAATATGTGATAGGTATTCGTGATTAACGCACCGCCTGCGACGCATAACCGAGCCAGCAAATTGCAAAACACAGCGCAAACAGCTAACATCCGTACACGAAAACAGGTTACATCAAATATAGGGCTCTATATTCGCGGCCACGCCGCACCAGGATTGCACCTGGACCAGTCTTTACGCATTTGCGTTAGGGAAGCCATCACGGGAGGCGCCACGGTTAGTCACCGCACCGCGCGTCTGCACACTCGCGGCAGAAGCCGCGTGAAGGACGTTTCAGTACGGGCACGCCGGCAAAAGTCAGTGTATCGACACTCTGGCCGGCCTCTGGCCCAGCTGTGATCAGTTTATCAGCGCCGGTGGTACACGTTAGTCGGGTAGTTCGTAGCGGTGCACGCGCACCCGCTGTTTGTAGTGGTACTCCATGAGGAACTGCCGGAGCGGCCGCGGCAGCCGCAGCTGGTTGATGCCGTCGTAGTTGATGCACGAGACAATGGCGGCGCGGCACAGGTGCGTCAGCGGAAACACGAACGTCCGATTGAGCGGCCGCGTCAGCATCGGCTCGAAGAACATGCAGCAGCTGGGGTCCTTGTAGTGCTCGATCAGGCCCGTGACCGTTGACGACGCGTAGACGCCAGGGTCGTGCGAGTCGAAACTGAAGTTTTTGTTCCACTGTTCAATGCGCGCGTGCAGCGAGCGGCTGTAGCGACGGAAGCTGACCGAGAACAGGTACTCCTCCTGTGCTGAGTCGCGCAGCAGAAACGTACCCTCTGGCTTGTTGTCGAGGAGTCGCTCAGCCTCGTACCGGTCCATCTCGCCCCAGTAGAACGGACTGTTGACGATGCGCAGCAGGTCCGGTACCAGACAGTGGATGTAGTCGACTGTTGTGTGCACAGTGCGCTGCACCAGCGAGCCGTCCGTCGCCAGCTGGGCAAAGTGCGAGACCAGCAGCTGCGACTCGGCGTGCGGCAGCGCCACCGCCGCCGGCGGCGGCGGCTGCGGCGCCGGAGCCTGCTGCTGCTCGGCAGCGCTGCTAACCGCCACCACGGCCGACGCCGGCCGGCCCGGCCCCACCTCGATACCCTCGGCGATCTCCCGAGCACGCTCCTGTCGGGCGCGCTCGTCGAAGTCGTCGGTGGGGTACTGGTCGGGGTTGAAGCGCGTCAGGTCGATGATGGGCTGCCGCGGCGGATCGGAGCCCGTCGACAGTGCCGGGCTCGAGCCGCGCAGTGTCGCCGACGCCGCCGGTTCCCGACCGCCGCGTGTTCGCGAGCCTCGCGATCGGGCCAGTCGCAGGGCGCGCAGTGTCCGCCGGATGCGACCCTCCCTCTTGGTGGCGACAGCTTTGGCCGTGGCAGCGGCGGGGACCGCGGAGGAGGCGGTGGCGGAGGAGCCGGTGGCAGCGCCGGCCGCAGCGCCGCCCGAGCTCCCACCGGACGCGCTGGAATCGGCCGCTCTGTCAGCGGCAGCGGCTCGACAGTGGAGACACAGCTCCCCGGCAGCCGGCATGTCCGCCTCCACGGCGACAGGGGCCGAGGCGGCGGCGGCGGCGGGGCAGTGGCAGTGCTGGCGGCCCAGCGCCTCTGCCGTGGCCAGTGTGCGGCCCACCGTGCCGTAGATACCCTCCACAGGTCGGCGGCGCGGCGGCGGAGAGCTGCCCACCGTCTGCACGCTCACCTCACGGGACATATCTGGACGCTCGAGAGGCGGCAGCGCCGCGGTCCGATCGCAGTGGTGCGTGGAGTCAGTGGCCAGCGGCCGCTCGGCGTCGGTCGGCTCCGGGCTGAGGTCCACCGTCGCGTCGGCGTCCGCTACACTGCCTCTGGATAGGGTGCGACTGAGGGTGTGCCCCAGGTATTGGCGCGCTACAGTGAGCTGCCGCTTCAGGCCGCTCATGCTGGACAACTTCCTGTCAAAAACAGAGAACTGGTCACCGAGGTGGACCCAAACAGCTGGTCTGCATCACAAACATGGCTCCAACCGCTGCACTGGGGAGAAGTGAGTTGTAAGATGCGGTGGCACAATATTACAGCACAGTGCAGTCAGGCTGTCAGGAGCAGTGTCCCAAAATTATATTTTGGCTTGGGTGTCAGAGGGGAATATTCATTACTAAAAAGAGTGCTGAGCGTGGAAAATTGCCGGTCAGAAAGGCACTAAACAGAGTTGAAAACAGGGATCAACAATTTATTTTTGAATGTTGGAGGATGCGGGAGCTGCCTTATAAGATAATTGAATCAAATATGAATGGAGGTAAAATGTACACGCAGATGCTCTTAATTAGTAAAACAGGGAGTGAAAAATTGCTCTGAAAAATTGGACGTGAGAGTGGGAAATTATTTTGATTTGGATGTCACTTCCCACACAAACGGGCAAATTTTGGGACACTGGTCAGGAGGAAAGGCATCAATATTTCAGCCTTTACAGAATAGGGTGAAAGTCGATAGCTGAGCCAGCCACATGCAAAAGTTCATTACATGTTCAAGACATGTCAGCAAAAGTCCATATTCCACTTTCCAAATCCCGGCATGTGGGTGGCAAAAAGATGCGCCCCGTAGAGGGGGGCGCCCCTTGCCTTTTTCGGTAGATACCTTCCAAACTACTGCAGATATCGTCACCAAACTCTCAGGACCCCTCCACGCATCAATTTTACACATTGTGACCAAAAACTGTTCCAAAGGCATGATAAGTTGGCCACAAATGATGTTAGAATGACGTTATGTTCTGCCATTTTCGACCAAAAAAAAAAGGTTTGCTGGAACGGAAGAGCTGTCAGGCCTACAGCTTTTAAGATACAGAAAAGTATTAAAGACATTCAAGACGTAGAAGGTTTAGAATTAGCAGGGCTATAACACTGTTATTTTGGATATTTTCCCCATTTTTACCCAAAAAAATCAAAAAGGCTATTTTCGGATATTATATAAAAAATCCCCCTGCCAAAAGAAACTTCGAAAATCAGGAATACCTATATGTTATAGTCCCTATCGTTTTCCATCGACATACTAAATTTGAAATCGATACCGCTTTTTGGCCAAGTTATGGCGAAAAAACGTTCAAAATTGATGACACCAAATTTATAAAAAAATATTTTTTTTTGCAATTTTAGACCATATAGCACAAAACGTAGACTACAATTAGACTCCCCGTGACGAGCTGCATCGAATCGATAGGTACCCATTTTATGCAAAAATATCAACTTTGAACTTTGTCCTTATTTGACCATAACAGTGAACTTGACATGACCTTGACCAGAACGTAACCAAACTGGCCCCAAAGGTCGCCTAACCCATACAATCGCATTTTCATGCAAAATGGGCTGTAAAACATGTATCACATCACACATGACACTGGTTCATATTGTGACCATCAAGTGTGACCTGGCCCGAACCTCAAATAGCAAAATAGGTGTTTGACAAACAAGTCTCCATTGATGATTTTCAACATGTCCTTTACTCGATTTTACAGCACATTTTATAGAATGCCTGTAAATGATGAAAAATGCGACCATTGATCTGACCTGTGACGTCATCGTTTAGAACAAAGTCAAAAAATCAGGCCACAAGGTCGATCCCAGGTAGGGTATCAAACGCCGTTCAAATTTTGAAAATCGGCCCGTAACTTAACGAGATCTTAGGAGGGGGCCGCCCCCTCCCCCATCGATGGCAGGGTCCGCCGATAGCGCTACGGGACGCGGGTTAAGGAGGAAATGAATGCACTGAACACTGCACATTAGTATACAAATACATACATAAAACAACACACTGTACAATGGTGTTAAAATACATCTACATCTTTTATTATGTAGATTATCTTGTATTTTGCCTGATAATAATTGGCATTAAGATAGCCTGCCCATATTCAGATCTTAATGAAGTGTGAACACTTTAGGCTTCTTAATTTATAGCTATTGTTTGGGAAAAGGCAATCTTGTGCCTAGTGAAAAATATCTTCAAATAATTATACTACTGTCAATATCCTTTTTTTACACAATTGAAAATCAACTAGCAAGAGCATTGTTCTGAAGGACAGAAATCCTAATTTCATCTTTTTTTGAATAGGTGGGCCTTCCCAGAGCCAGCACTGGGGTTGAAATTTATGTCCTGCTCTGCTCTCAAACAGTTCAAAACACTTCCTTATTATTAACAAGTATTAATTTAGTGCCTTTATTCTTTCTGGTCTTTTGAACTGTGATTAACATGTGATAGCTTGGCACTTCCAAAAAAAGATACCTATTGCTGTCAGCTCCTTTGAAATGCCACCAGTTGCTGTTTTTCAGCCAGAATCTATGCTCTAGGTCCTAGGACCAAAAATGATTAATCCTGACATCTGTTATCAGCAGTGTTCCATTTTCAGAACTTTGGGTGGAATGGCATACCTAATGGTCAATGAAAACATATTTTCATCCAAAAGACAGAAAAAGGTGGCACTATTTCATCTTTAAAGATTTTTTTCTTGCATTAAAACAGCCAGGTTACACATCATTTGGCAGTCTATGCATCCACATCCTTTTCTTTCAGATCCTGCCAAGATTCTGGGAGGACGTACTGGGTAATCTTGCTCTACCTATTGACATAAAAATGGTGTTGCACCCTTTTGCTAAAATACTGAAGGTAATAACTTCCTTTTTCTCATCCTGGGATTTTTCTTCTTCATCAGCACACCAAACCCAAATCCAAATTTAGAACACCGATTATCAATTGTACTACAGCTTGTGAACTTATGAATACAAACATGCTGAAAGGCACTGGTAACCTCTTTTATTTCCACATCCATTATTAACCATTTCCTACTTCTTATTACAGCATTAAAGTAACTCCAGCTGTTCTCACCAACCATATATCATATTCAAACTTATTCCAAAGGCATGCCTCTGATATTTAGGGAACTTGCCAGACTTACAAAATTTATTCTTTTTCAGAATGTGTATGCTCGTACAAAAATGAAATTAACACACATTAATAACACATTCAATGTCACACATCTGATCAGGAAAATCTTTATCTATTAACAATTGCTTTTAAATGCATGCACACAAATAATAAATGTCTTCCACCAAGTAGGATCAGGTCCAGGATATACCCATGCAACAATATAGCAACCAAAATAGATTGTTTGTGACATTTAAAATTCAAAGGTTAACATGTTAAGGACAGCGTCATATACAAATACAGGCAAATTTAGTTTGATGTAGCCACTGTTAGATCTACAAAAGTTAGCCACTGTTAGATCTCAATTTTTATCTTGCTAGACCTGGTCTAGCAAGATAAAAATAGTAGACCCCCGCCCCCCCCCCCCCCCAGGAAAAAATCACACTTCCAAGGCCAAAATTAGCCAGCAAAATTAATGATTGGATTCCTTATGCACTGCTGTACTCAGGGGCAGAGAATTGCCATAATCCCAGGGGATGTTTTCAACACCCGGTGAAAGGAAGCGTCCAATTCCTATGTAGAAAAACACAGATAAGAATGCTTTCCAACAGCATCACTCTTCTCACAACTTATGCAAAGCAGTTTGTGTCTCAGATGTAATTTAAGCAGCCACTGGAGTCTGAAGCACTATTATATGTTGGTGACCTTTGAATTTCAGGAAGGTGCTAAATCACCCCCAAACCCCCAATTTTCAGTATATCAGTAGGTGGAACTATGGTCATGAGTACCCAAATATAGCAACGTTCCCATTTTTGGGAACGGAGTTCCCAAATATGGGAACGGGCGTTCCCATTTACGGGAACGGAAGGTAATTTTTCGGCCGTTCGCCCACTAAAACTCATTAGTGCATCACGTCTCAAAAAAGTGCACGCTAATTTAAGTATCTACTGAATCTCTATAAAATTATCTTTAATCTGACCGTTGAACAAGGAAATTGACCGTCGAATGATATTTTTAATGATTTTTTTGAAATGACGGAATGGTGAAAACATGGGTTATACTACATTTAACATGCAATTTAAAGGAAAATGAAGCGTTTTTACATTTTGAGGTCAAGTATAATAATTTTCGCCTGGTTATGAAGTTTCATACTAGCGACACCAGATGCTGACATATGCAAGCGAACACGCGGACAGTCCCGAGGTAATATTATTGACTTTTGGTCTCGGGGCGCACGACCGCGTGGAACGTCAGTGGTTTTACCGAACTACTGTTGTAAACTCAGTTTCAGTGGTTTAAAATTATTCAGCTGTATTTTATCAGCCCGGAAAGACATATTTTATTTGGATGCTAGCTGTTTAGCATTGTTTTATAAGGAGCGTCATGAGCGTGGTTTTTGTCTTCCGTGTTTCTAAGCATGATCGTTTTGGGGGAATTTCTCTTATATAGGTCGCTCTGTGTGGCTTATTTATAATTTTTATGCTGATTTCGATCATTCCTCGTGCCCATCCTACCAGGCCTTTTGCCACTTACACTCATTAAGAAAGGAAAAAACTAGATTTTCCATGGGACTAGGTGTTTTGAGGGTGTAACATATTCAGCGTTCCCATTTTTGGATAATTCCTTGTGCTCGTCAACTATCGGTGATAAACAGACAGGTGCTTGACATGTCTCCACCCTCGGCGCGGACGGTGGATATAGGTATGGAAGACCTTGTTGAACATCGCTGAGCGTTGTGAATTACGTAATCCTGCAGAGGGGGGCGTGCCCGCTGCGAGATCGACGGGAATAAAAGCGCAGAAGACCGGGCGAAACATGCGACGGTCTTGCCGGAAAGGTCATCTGATGATTGTTGCTTAACAATAATTTGCGGCGTTGGACATGATGCTTGTTAATGAAAAGAGCCCCTGAAAGGCGTCGGTGAAATCGTTCCCAATTTTGGGTACGCCGTTCCCATAATAAGGAACGCTTGCAGCGCCAGTGTACGAGAGCGTTCCCAAATTTGGGTTCGCGGCCCGGATGATGGACTGCTTTAGAAATAGGGGAACGATTTGAAACTACGATGGGCCTTACAATATCAAACTCTTTCCCAACAATATTGAGACAAATATCAGGCGCTTCACGATCGTTTTATATTTTTTGGACGTCATTTAACGGTTCTTTTTCTTGTTTTAAATAATTCCTACATGGCGTTCCCATATTTGGGTTTATCGTTCCCAAACATGGGAACGAAAATGCGTTCCCGAAAATGGGTACGCTTGACCATAGTTCCGCCTACTGATATGTCAAGTTTAGGTCCTAGCTACAATTGTGATGCTGTTGATACGAATATGTAACAGCAAAAAAAAAATAGGTTTTAGCTTAGGTTAGGTTGTAGGTTTGTAGGTTTTAGGTTGACGGTAGGTAGGTTTGTAGGTTTAAGGTTGTTAGGTTGTAGGTTTGTAGGTTGTAGGTTGGTAGGTTATAGGTAAGTAGGTAAGGTTATTTTCCACCCGTGGTTGTACTCTTAACTAGGTAGGCACTTAACTTGCCATAGTAAAAGTTTTTTCCTACTCTCTAAAAAAAAAAATACAGTAAAATACCTTATTTTCCCATATTTTGGATAGTGTGGAAAAAGTATATGCTTTAAATGAATTCCCCTGGATCCACCAGGGAACACAGCTGGCTAAAAGTTCAACAGTTTGAGTTCGCACACAAATGCAACCACCATGTCACCATAGAAGTTAGCTTGCATTTTAACGAATCAATAAAAAGGCACTAGAACCAGACAAGAATCCTTACCAGTAGCCACTCCAAGCTAGAGTGAGATCAGCTGGAAAACGACGGCCTTCGATATCCAACTCAGTTGGGGAAACTACGAGGCGAATGTCAAAAAATGGATTGGTCAATAAATGGACTTTTGATGACCATATATGGGCATAAATGCAGCCCCCGCTACTAAGGATGAAAAACGGTATAACAAGCTGGTACTTTCAGTATCGCGTCCACTTATTGGAGAGAAAAGGCTTCCCTTTTTCACTAGGAATTAGTGTGATTTGATTAAATTCGGCGAATTGACTCGAAAATGGCGATAGGAAAACGGCTTTTCTGCAGGTTCTGGGCATCACAATCAGCTGGCCAATTCAATAAATGGATTGGTTTTATGAAAGAAAATTGTTAAAAGATTTAATTTAATTACAATAAACAAAAATATTAAATTCTAAAATAATAAATTAACTACAATTAGAAAAACCATAAACAAAATAATAAAAATAGTGACATTTTTAAACCACGGTACTGCTGTATTTAGGGCCTTGGTACTGCTTACATTTTTTGGCGCGTCTGTTTCAATCCGCCATATTTGCCAATCACGGTTTGACCTTGCGTTGTAACTCTGCGATTTAGAGCCGCCAGTTAATTATGCACCGGGTGAGTGTAGGCCTTGTGTGGTTAAAAAACATTCTTATGCCTTATTTTTTCATTTGAATGCTAAAATTCATTGAAAAGATGAAGTTGTCTGATTTTATGACCATATATGGTCATCGCCCCGCCCACTCCAGCCGCTGATTGGCTAATCCAATTTTTGCTTGGCTCCTCGTAGTTTCCCCAACTGAACTACAATTACCTCCCTGACACACCTATGAATGGTAGTGTCAAAGTCACAAGCCCAATCATCCTTCAACTATGTCAAGCTAAGAACACGTTCAGCAATTGCAACAATTAATGAAGTTGCTCCAGATTCACAAAATACACATCCCATCTCCCCACTACACAACCAAGTGAAAACAAAGATGGCGACATACTGTCTTGCAATACCAAGTACTTGTATTCCAAGTACTTCTACTTAAAAGGTAAATAATGACACTTTTCTTAGTTTTCCTGGTAAAATGATCAAAAACATCACGGAAGGCCCTTAATTAAATAAAATCAATGCATAACCAGGTTTCCTTAGTAGCAGACGACACAACACTAAAAGCAAGTACCAGTACTTTTATTAGTGACGGGAAAAAATATAAAAATTGCAACCAGTAAATTAAACTTTAGTTGCCATGCAACGATAATTGGTGTAAATGATTGATATACCATGTACCATGCATGTTCTTTTTAGCGCACGCCTACAACTGATCTAAAAATACCTATAACGAAAATTAGTCATCGTAAGATTACTTTGACCAGTAGCTCCAGTGGTTCTTTCTTCGTATACTTCATGGCGGCATACCAGACTTTTGTGAAGACATGCGATATCACAGGCAGAGGACGGTAACAACTAACAAAAGTACCTAAATATAAGTAATTCTTCTACAAAGCACCCCCCCCCCTTATAACTCGGCTCCTGGGCTACGTATCGATACGTGGAGGGCGGCGTTCGAAAGAGCGCCAAAAATAATGACGAAATCACATCAGTCACTTTTTTGGTCAGGTCAAAACTCAAAGATCAGGTCACCAGAGGTCATTGAAGGCAAAATGTTGCGCCGATTTTCAGGTCAAATGTCGATAACTTCCAAGAAGTCAACGCATAACTCGGGAACGGGGAACCAGTGGCGGATCTAGGATTTGAGTTTAGGGGGGCAAACATTTAGGGGGCCAGGCAAGTCGGCGAGAATTTCAAACGTCCAGTCTTAGGAACAAAAAAAAACGAGCTACCCCTATTTTTCTCCTCGGATTTCGGGATTTTTTTTTTGATTTTTTTTACATTTTTGTCAGTCCGGCCAAGCCAGGGCAGCGCAAAAAAAAATTTGCAGCCACCCTGTTTCCGTGAGATAGTTAGAGAATAGCTCACCGGCGCTATGGACGGTCCGTCCTCTACCTCCCGCATCACCTCGGCAAGACCTCGTCCGAAAGGTCCGCCCGCGCCGGTTCTCAAGGGCTTCTGTATCCGGAGACCGATAAGGGTCGCAGCAGCAGGTTCATGTGTAAATGCCCACGACCAAAGGCCACATCAGCGTACCTGCGATACTATACGCAGTCAGGGTTGCCACGTAGTTAAACGTATTAACAGTTGTTTCCGGTAATAGAAAATGAGATCAGTCGATTAAGAATCCCAACAAGAAATAGACGAAGAACAGCGCATTTGTTTTCGGTCCTGCATTTATTGATGCAATTACAATGAACATTCCTTAACTTTGGGACTAAACTTCGCGAGCTAGCAAAATTATACAATAAGTGTTACTTTCGAGAGGAGATAAACGATGCTTCTACAGACTACATAGGACCACAGCGCAACAGCCAACGGAATCACACTGAACAGCGTTAAGTTCCCACAACATACTGAGCTTCTCCAACACCTCGCAAACCAAAAGCTCTGACTGAGCCTTTCTGTGTTTGTCCCCGTTAGATAACGGGGACGTTTCTTTGAAACGTTCATGAAAAAGCCGCGATTGGTAATCTTCTTTACGTTATTCCTCTCAGAAACCTATCTCGCACTTGTTCTCAAAGGCACGCAGTTATACACCGTTCTTTCTGGCCATCACTGAGTGACACAGCGGCAGTAGCTCAACCATTATCGGGGTTACATGAGCACAGTAAATACGTATTTAGCCGCTAATTCAAATAAGAACGCATTACCGACTCATGTAGCCACCTGCTAGTACGAATCGGCGATCCAATCCGCGGTTACATGAGCAAAGCAAATACGTATCACGATCGGATTCACCGCTAATGCGAATCAGGAGCGTACTACCGACTCATGTATCCACCTGCTAATACGAATCGGCGGTCCGAAGTCCGAACAAAATCCGCTGGGAAAGAGGCTTAGAAGCGAATAGGACCAAGATACGTATTACAGGAACTATTTTTTTCCAAAAAGAAACATTAAAATGCAAAATAATAGTTATTTTTTTCATTTGCTTCTTTTGAAATAATAATTAAAAAATATGTCGGTATTTTGTCAAGTTTTCAAAAATAAATATAGCGAAAACCAAAAAGAAAATATCGAAGTACTTTCAGTTGAAACATTTTTCCGACAGCACTACAGACGAATCAAGAGAGGCAAGTGCTCAATGAGTCAAAGCAAGACAACCTTATGTTTAACTTTTTATTGTTAAGTTAATTGAGAATGTTTTGAGCAGATTAAATGCAAAAAAGACATAGGATATTAAGTTTTTAATTCAGTCACCTCTATTGCTACGGAAGTGCGCCACATTTGTATGCTATTCCGTTTGTAGTGCGCATTACCTTCCGTCAGGCCGAGAGCCAAACTAGATCCGTTTGACGTCACTGATACGAATTTGCTCATGTAGTCGGTGCACTGAATGCGTTCTTGGGGAGCTGATGCGAATTAGCGTAGTGCGTATTTGGAACGGATCGCTCATGTAACCGAGGCACACGATTCGGGCCGTATTTCACAAGAACTATTCTTTGCTGAATGGAAACGTCAAAATGCTAAATACTAAGCATTTTTTTATTGGCTGCTTCGTAGAAAATAGCAAAAAGAAATGTTGGTATTTCGGTTTAGTCTTTGAAGGTGAATTTGATAAAGATAAAAAAATAAAATGAATGAAATATTTTGATAGATAATTTTTTTCTGACCATCCTGCTGTCGCTGCATGGCGAATCAGTGCACAATGACTTAAAACAAGAAAACTTTGTTTTCATTTTTTGATTTCATGTTAACTTTAATGTTTTTGAGCCTATCAAATGATATAAGTATTTAAAATTTAGTTCAGTCGTCCCGGTAAATGCCGCAACTGCGCCATGACTGTACGCTAATCCTATTCCGTTTGTGATGCGAATTACCGGCCATCGAGGAGTCAGCCCGGGTGAGCCAAACAAGATCCGTTTGACGTAGATAAAACCAGTATAACGCCTTCTGGGGCGACTAACGGAGCGAGCGAGAGGGTGGGCCTTGCACGTGCGAAATTGCGAGGGGGTACTTCCAACTGACTTGTGCACGGCACCCTACTAACCGGTCTCTAGCGATGTGCCAAATTTGGGCACAATCGGCCCAGCCGTTCTCGAGATCTGGAAGCGGCACCCTGCACGTGCGCACGTGCAAAATGGGTCCCAACTGACTTGTGCACGGCACCCTACTAACCGGTCCCTAACTGTGTACCAAATTTGAGCGCAATCGGTCGAGCCGTTCTCGAGATCTGGAAACGACCCCTGCACGTGCGCACGTGCAGCAGCACCCCAACTCTGGCACATGTATATGCAGTGCCTAGTGGGTGCCTACCTACATGCCAACTTTCAGCGCAATCGGCCAAGTAGTTACCGAGATATTGCAACAATTACAAAACTGACACCTCTTCGTTTTGCACGTGGCACGTGCATAAGGGGTCACCCACATGCATCGGGAATAGTCCAATACTTGGTAGAAGGAATGAAGCTACCCTACAAAAATTACCGCATGTAAATCGGTCAAGTGGTTGCTGAGATATAAGCCTCGCAAAAGTGTCCGCACGGCCGGCCGGCCGGCCGCTCATACTCAGAAATTTCCGTTATTCTACGTACCAGTATAACGCCTTTTGGGGCGACTAACGGAGCGAGCGAGAGGGTGAGCCTTGCACGTGCGAAATTGCGATGGGGTACCTCCAACTGAGTTGTGCACGGCACCCTACTAAGCGGTCTCTAGCGATGTACCAAATTTGAGTACAATCGGCCCAGCCGTTCTCGAGATCTGGAAGCAACACCCTGCACGTGCGCACGTGCAAAATGGGTCCCGACTGACTTTTGCACGGCACCCTACTAACCGGTCCCTAACTGTGTACCAAATCTGAGCGCAATCGGTCCAGCCGTTCTCGAGATCTGGAATCGACTCCTGCACGTTCGCACGTGCAGCAGCACCCCAACTCTGGCACATGGATATGCAGTGCCCAGTGGGTGCCTACCTACATGCCAACTTTCAGCGCAATCGGCCAAGTAGTTACCGAGATATTGCAACAATTACAAAACTGACACCTCTTCGTTTTGCACGTGGCACGTGCATAAGGGGTCACCCACATGCATCGGGAATAGTCCAATACTTGGTAGAAGGAATGAAGCTACCCTACAAAAATTACCGCATGTAAATCGGTCAAGTGGTTGCTGAGATATAAGCCTCGCAAAAGCGTCCGCACGGCCGGCCGGCCGGCCGCTCATACTCAGAAATTTCTGTTAATCTAAGGCAGGGCCTCGGCTAAGGAATTTTGACTGGTGGGCCACTTGGGCAGCGACATGGACTGCCCTTCGTAGCTATAACCCCCCCCCCCCCAAATTTTCGATTTCTCCCCAGATTTCGGCCACTTTATTCTGCAAAAAGAAAACGTCAGGATGGCATTAAAAAATGTAAAAAATGGACCTCGACCCCCCCCCCCCCCCCGACTCTTCAGAGAGAGGAGAGTAGAGAGTAGGGACCCACAACCCTCTCAGGGGTGATACTCCGGCGGTGCACATAAAATCTCACAAGTATGCACAAAATATTGACGCAGATAAAACTTTGGACGATAACTTACGGCCGGTCGGCTGTTAAAAATCAGCGAGCCCTGAGTGGATCGCTCGCCGACTAGTCGGAGATTCGGAAGCGGTCGGACGGGATCGGGCGTTGTCGGGTGGATCGGAAGGAATTGTGAACAGCACGAGTGCAACTTTAGTAAAGTGGGTTGTAGCAGGAACCCCAAAAGGGGTTTGTAGCAGCAGCCCCAACATCTCTGAAAATGATCATTAAGCATATTGGTGTCGCATGGAAAAGAATTGACTCAAAAGCCCAAGCGCACTGTGCAACCCTAATATTTTTCTAAAAAAACTAAGTTATGTACGCTTTTGGTGAACAGTGTCCCAAACCTCAGATTTCTCTTTGGTGTCTGAGTGGAAAATTCTAGCCACCCAAAATGTGAGAGTGGAAAATTATCCATTCTTATTCTTGAGTGTCATCTTCAGCTCAAATGAGAAATTTTTGGAACGCTAACTGTGAACGGTTCGAAATTCGTCCGACTGGTCAGATGTGTGACTGCAAGCATCATACCGGTCGTGAAGACGCATAATATCGCTTGCAGACTTCAATCAAACACTACCTCTAGTTTGACTCTGGCTTATATCATGTATATCGACGAGCCGTCTGAGATCGCTCGCAGGCTTATACCCGACCGTCTGAACTGGTCTGTTCTTTATTCGTAGTTTTTCTTTTAAAGGGACCCTCCCACCTTAACATTAGATTTGAGTTGAGATAGCCAAATTGGTGGCCATGGCCTGAAAATACCGGTTTGGGCACTCACAACATCGAAAAATGCTTTAATTCGGAGATATCGAATTTCAAACTTGCAGTTTTCGGATTCTAAGGGGCTAATGCATTGGTATGCCCCCTTAGAATTTGTGACGTCAGCGGAGATCGAACGATTTTAAATCTTTTACTAAAACGTTTGGTAGCACGCGGTGGTATATGCTGCTTTGCGCGCAACAAATGCCGCACTTTCAAATAAAGTCGCTAGGAACAGCGGAGATCCCAAAAAGTAAACAAAAGTAAAAGTCTAATATCTTGAAAACCGGTGAATATTTTTCGATGAAATTTGGTAGATATTCGTTTTTGCTCTTTCTGAACCGAGCGACATCACTTTCATGCCAATTCATTAACTTTTTTGAAGGTGGGAGGGTCCCTTTAACCGACTGGTCTGCGGCACATGCTTATGTGACTGCAACCACTCGATCGATCGGAAAGCTTGCAAGAACTTTCGCAGACCTCGATCGGCTGGAAGCCGCCGACACTATCTGTAATTGACAGAGGCAGACGTCTTTCACGATTATTGCATAAAATTTAAAGCCTCGGTCACACTTTACCGGATTGGACCAACGGACGAGAAACGGACGAAAACTGTCAGCGTCCGGTGATGTCCGTTTGTTTCCGTTGGACGTCCGTAAGTTTTGGGTACTATAGTCCACCCAAGAGGATATTGCAAACAATAGGTTGAAGTTTTTTTTCACAAGAATATGTTTCACCGATGGGTACTTTACAGCCTGAAAATGTACGATAAGATCTGCTATTTCAATTTGAAAAGTGAAAAATGTGAAAACTTCGATTTTTTCAGAAAATTACTGGTATGGGCCAAATCTTTGAGGCTGGTGGGCCATTTCGGGTCACTGGTGGGCCATTTGGCCCACCAGTCAACATGTTAGCCGAGGCCCTGATCTAAGGAAAGACTACGCTCGCTTCGCTCGCTCCGTAATTAGTCTCATGTAACCGGTGCCGTAGAGCACCGGTTTGTACGGAGCACCGGTTTGTGAGACTGTGGGGAGCTGATGCGCATTAGCGTAGTGCGTATTTGGAACGGACTCATGTAACTCATGTAACCCCGGTACATATCGTTCACTCAACCAGTTTTGTTTACTTGGTTCAAGGTTTCAATAAATCGCGTTATTATTAATTTTTTTTGGTAGCAGTAGCAGTAGTAGCACTGCTGATGGATGATGGACTGACATCACTGAAATCTATAATGACTGACATTCATGGGGCGGAGGACTTTTTATCAGCTCACAACTTAATATCACGAATATGACAAACTTCTAGTCCTCCATTTATTTCACATTTTCTTTTCAAACACCATATTTTTAGCATTCAAGTTGTAGTTTTTTAGGGGGGGCAAAAAGATATGTTTGCCCAGAGGTTTTCCGTTTAGGGGGGGGCAATTGCCCATTTTGCCCCAACGTAGATCCGCCACTGCGGGGAACCAATAAAGCTACAGCGCCGCAGAAGAGCGCATTCGATAGCCCTATTAACCCTATTAGTGGCAGGGGGGGGGGGTTGTTTTTATCCACCCCTCAGGTTTTTCGGGAATATCTCCGAAACCGCTGAAGCTACGATGCTGAAATTTTCTGACTTTTCCTAAAACTAAATTGGGCACATTCCCTGAAAATTTCAAGTTCATAACTTTACCAGGGGCGGCTCCAGAGCACTGGGAATTGGGGGTCCTATTCGTGAAGCGAGTCATTTGGGCGAAGATCACGATGCTGCACCAGTTTTACGAACAGTGAATGAAAGGTATCATGTGATAACATATACAAAGTTATTGTGCATCCTCTTTTGACACGTTTTTGCTATAATAGGCGGATCCAGGCGTCCAAAAAGGGGGGTTATTTTTTACCTCCCAACATAGGTGCCCTGACACCGCCTATGCATGACCAATACAATTTTAGTCGATCTCTCATAAGAAAATTGTAACATAACAAGACCATTGCCACCCTTTTTAGAAACAGTACCAACAAAAACCTTATTTACTATACTTTTTGTGTACCTCCAATCTCAATGATCTGTATCCGCCTATGATTTTTGAAAATGCATATTTTTAGGATCCATGTGAATTCCTGGTTCATTCTCTATCGATCGGCAAAAGTTGCGTTAAGATTGGTTCAGAAACCTGGCCGTGATAAACAGTCTAAAATGTATCTGCAATTTGCCCGTTTTTACCCCCCTCTACCCCCCTATTGACATTTTTCAATTTTATTTTTTTTTAGAAATGTAGATCTCGTTGAGCCAAATCGAATGCCGTTTGAATTTTGAAAATCGGCCCGTTAGATCTCGAGATATCAAGGGGGGGGGTCGTAAACAGCCCCCCCCCCCCTGCCACTAATATGGGGTAGCCAGGAGCCTGCCACTAATAGGGTTAACGCACTTTCTGAGCAATTTTCTCAGATTTGATCTAGGCTCTACGGTTTTGCCTGCGGAGGGCAAAAACTGCAAAAAAACAATTTTTTGGAAACAGTGTTTCTGCAATAACTTTTGGCTCAAGCCTTGCATAAGCTTACTTTTACCGGCATCGTGTTCCTCTCCAAGGCGCATAAAATGAACTATAATTTGACCTTGAAAGGTTAACTTGAAAATTTAACCTCAGGTCAAGGTCATGACCCGACCGGAAAGGGCCATGTTGCATATCAGTTGATCCGTATCATCGAGCTAAACACAAACAAGACGATTTCATCGCTCTAGCACGCCTCTATCAAAAGTTATTCGCGAAAAAAAAACTTTAGATACCATTCGTGACCTGAGATGACCTCAGGGGCATAAACAGGGGGTCACGGATACCATTTTCGTGTTCAGTGTGTCTTTGTTACTTATAATTCAGTGTTAAGGAGTGTTAATAATGGCTTTCGTCCAAAAGCGGAGCCTTTCAATTTTCTCCCATTGACTAATGACTTATGATGGGGAGGTCGCAAAATTGACCTGACCTTAGGTCATCGATAGCAAAATTCTGAGAGAAACATTTTTTGCATACTATTGCTCTTAGCAATCACTGAAAGTTATAAAGCGATCGGTCACTCAGTGTTGCTATGGCGGACATTTAAACTTTTATGAGGTGAGGTCACTTCAAGTGACGGTGACCTGACCTTGAAGGACCTTGGTCTGTAATTTTTATAACATGTGTAGAATGATAAGGTGTGCTAAAAGCGGCGGCCGTTTTTTTTTTAGATATTTGCGAAAACCCACAGGGGGAGTGTTCAACCCCCCCCCCAGCAGGGCGCGGGTTTTAAAGCGCGCTCCGCTGGGGCTCCTCGGGATAATATTTTCACGCCTCCTCAGAGGGGGAAGGGGGAACTGAACATCCCCATTCTAACGCGACTTCTGGGCATGGGCGGCGCCACCGGGGGGGACGGGGGGGACAGGTCCCCCGCTATCGAAAGTTAGGGGGGTACAGTACCCCCCCTATCGGCGAGGCCCGTTCAATAGTTGATAATAATGCATTGTAGAGTTATCCGTCGCATTTAATGCATCGTTGGTTAATCAAGGCAGATTCTGAATAAAGATTGCTGTTGGGATGTATCGCAGGGGGTCCTGGTCATCTGTAAAAGGTGCATAGAGCTGTGATGCCTGTAGTTATAAGGTGATCGCAGGGCCTCGGGGATCGTGCCCCCCCCCCCCTTCTTGGGGCGCCAGGCAGGGTTATTACTTCCCCACCCCACTGCCAGACCCCATTGCCGACAAAACCAAGTTTACTGAAATTCCATAAAGTTCCGTTACTATATGGATATTTTCCATTCCTAATTAGTCAAATTCAAGCATGGCAGTTCTACCACAGGAACCATTTGAAATCTATGCCATTTAAACCCAGCACTTGTGGGGACAAGTGTTCGGATAGATCACAGGCATGACGAAAAAGCACGCAGTAGCCCAAGACCTTATAATTGGGTAGCATCGGCTCCCTCTCGTCAAGGGGTTCGATAGCACTCGTTTTTTTTTTTTTGCAAAACAAGCTCGGTCGGCGGCCGAACGGCTGGGGGTCTAATCGAGCCCCCCCCCCCTCCCCTTCTTACGTCAGCGGCTGTGAAAATGCCATTACCAGCTGTTGAAACATGGCAGTTGCTTTTGCATGAGTGCACGAAAGGGTTTTAGGTACGTGATACGTGAAAGGTTCTACATGAAAATTGAGATACACCAGCTTACCAAATCACTGAAAACACGATTTACACCCCATTGACACCTTAAGTTGGGATTACACCCACTTTACACCAGATATGCACCAGAAGTACGCCAACCTGATGCCCATTATACACCGTTGTTAGTCCCTGTTTGCACCCATGAACCTTTTTAACACCGCTCATACACCGATCCGCTAAATATACCATCAACACACCAGGCGAACACCCTCGTTGAAACACCATCTGTACACCTAGGTGATGCCCAGATCGGGGTGTAATAAGGGAATAGATCGGGATAAGAACTTTCTGGAAACACCCTTTTTACACTATACGAACACCATCGTTGAAACACCATCTGTACACCATATGGCGATGCCCAGATCGGGGTGTAATAAGGGAATATATCGGGATAAGAACTTTCTGGAAACACTCCTTTTACACTATACGAACACCATCGTTGAAACACCACCTGTACACCTAGGGTGGCGATGCCCAGATCGGGGTGTAATAAGGGAATAGATCGGGATAAGAACTTTCTGGAAACACCCTTTTTACACTATATGAACACCATCGTTGAAACACCATCTGTACACCATATGGCGATGCCCAGATCGGGTGTAATAAGGGAATAGATCGGGATAAGAATTTTCTGGAAACACTCCTTTTACACTCATTGAACAAGGAAGCAACGCCGTTTTTCGCGCGCTTTCTAACGGCTGCCGACATGACGTCAGCGCGGCCGACCAATGGGAAGCGGCCTAGGCCCCTGCGCGGGCCCTCGGCCGACGTTAACGGCTCAGTTTCGCCGTGACTGCGACTCAGGACGCTCCGACGAGGGGAGCGTCCCAAGTGCTGGGTGGTGAAAAGTGAAAACCTCTATGAAGTGAGTGCTGTGAGTGCGGAGTGCGACGCAGGATCTCCCTCTGGCCTAGCGGGACGCACCACGGTGCCTACCCGCGGCCAGATTCTGCCCTTCCTAGGAGCGGATGGGCAACGACCGCCCAGGTACGCCCTTCACATCGCGTCAACGACTCTCAGCAGCCGACACGCCGTCGAGGAACACCAGGAGCCAGGTGGCTCGCCAGCTACAGTTCGAGCTGGATCGATCCGAAGGCGGTGCCGGGGGCGCGAGGCCCACCCAGCCGGTGCTTCTGGGTGACGACCAGCTGGAACAGCTCGCCCGCCGAGTGGCGACTCTTTTACAGCCGCCCCGGCCGGGCCGCGCTGCCCAGCCATCGCAACCAGACTCGACACCTCGGCCGGGTTCGGCTTCTCAGCGCCCCATGGACGGCCCACCTCCGCTGGTGCTCCCGCCGCCCGAGTTTAACCAGCAGTGGCGGAACTACCTCTCTCAACAGAGGCTTATCAACGAGAACTATCAAACAAGGGACCGCCAAGAAATCAGAGTGCTACTCCTAGCCACTGAGCGGCCCCCGGCCGACATCCAAGACCAGCAGTTCCTTCAAGATAGACTGAAACTGTTCGTCATAGTCGGCCACCGCGGCTGGGCGGCCGCGCTAAGTTTCGTATGCGCTAAGTTTAGTTATGCGTTTCGTTTTAAGTTTCGTTGTAATAAATGTTGCACCAGCTGGCTGACTTTGGTGACGGGTCTGCGAATGAAAAAGGTGGGGAGCGGTGGTGTTGGGGAGCGGTGCATGGATGGTGCTAGCCGGGTGTACCGTGGGTGCTAGGGGAGTGTAGAACAGGAGTAAAATGGGTGCAAAGAGGGTGTAGAACAGGAGTAGAATGGGTGCAAAGAGCGTGTAGAACAGGAGTAAAATGGATGCAAAGGGGTGTAAAACAGGAGTAAAATGGGTGCAAAGGGGGTGTACAACAGGAGTAAAATGGGTGCAAAGGGAGTGTAGAACAGGAGTAATTTGGGTGCAAGGTGGTGTAGCACAAGAGTAAAAAGAGTGCACATAAGGTGCAAAGGTGGCATAAAGCTGGTTCAGGGGGTGTAAACCCGGTGCAAGTGGGTATGATACGGGTGTCATATAGGTTTACTGGTGGTGTTGAAAGGGTGCAAGAGGGGTGTATGAACGGTGTTCGACAGGTGTACAGGGTGTATGTTTGGGTTTCGAGAGGGTTAAGATGGTGTTCTTCTGGTCTAAGTAGGGCGTAAAGTGGGTATCGTTTTAGACCACACCCCATTTACACCAAAAAAGGAATCATTTGAGTTTTGAGTGATTGTGCTCATGTGGTGCGCTCGGTTTTACCTTGACTACCTAGTCTTTGAATTCTGGGGTGAAACAGACCAGTCAAGAAACCTGTTCCATAAGGAGACTGAGAGCCACTAATGCTAAAGAGATGAGGGATGAGGTTTTCAGAGACCTTCCAGTGGCGGCGGAATAGGGGGTGCAGGGGGTGCAGCTGCACCCCCATCGAAAAACATGGGGGTGCAAACATATCTTTTTGCACCCCCAAAATCCGTACAAGGGGCCCGTTGCACCATCCAATACATTTCTCCTGAAAACCAGTGATCGGGAAACGAACACTGATGTGGAATCATCCGGGATGTCCAATTATGGTCAGGAACGCCCCATGCTAGTCTTTGGGGCCCCCACACCGGCTAGAAGTGTCCCGAGCCGCGTTTGGTGCTCCACGCGGCATCTGAGGGCCCCACGATGGCCTCAGAGGGCCCTTTTATGACGATCTCTGAGGGCTCCCACTTGAGGACTTTGTCCCCTGGGGCCCTATAACGGTCACTAAGGGCCCTCATGACGACCGCTGAGGGTCCCACAGAGACTCCAGGGCCCCAAGGAGACTCCAGGGGCCACGCTGGCCTCTGAGGACCCCTATGGCCTCTGAGGGCCCTTAGGATGATCTCTGAGGGCTCTCACGACGAACTCTGTCCCCTGGGGCCTTATAACGACCACTAAGGGCCCTCAGGACGACCGCTGCGGGTCCCACAGGACTCCAGGGGCCCCACTGGCCTCTGAGGGCCTCTACGACGGTCTCTGAGGGCCCTTGTGACGGCCCTAGACCCAAATCAAGTCTGAGGGCCCATTTGGCTTCAGACAGCCCATAAAGACCCTCAATATGGCCAAGGACCCTCATGACGACCTCTGATGATCCTCTCGAAGGCATCTAAAGGCCCTCACAACAACTTCTGAGGACCCCAGGACGGTCCTTGAGGTGCTGAGGGTCCTGACGACGACCTCTCTGGGCCCTCACGATGGTCTCTAAGACCCAACGCAAGTTCCAAAGGTCCACGCTGCCTGGCGTCTGAGGGCCCCACGACGGCCTCTGAGGGCCTCGACGCAGGCAGGCTCCAGGGGCCATGCTGACCTCTGAGGGCCCTCTTGACGGCTTCTAGGGCCTAACGAAGGTTTCAAGGGCCAACGCTGGCCTCTGAAGAACCCTACGACGGCCTCGGAGGGTCTCAACTCAACGCAGGCAGGTGCTAGGAGACATGCTGGCCTCTGAGGGCCCCGCAGAGTTCAGATTCAGATGATCCAACGACGTTTGTGGACCTTACGAAATACGAAGGTCTCCGAGAGCTCACGCAGACTCCTGGAATTCCACACTGATTCTCAGGCCCCATGTCGGCTTGTTGAGGCACTCTATCTGCTCTTGGTGCCCCGTCGCCGACCTCTGAGAGTCTCAATGTCGCCTGTCGGAACTTATGGGGCCATGGGCCCTACACCGGCTTTTATGGACCCTACATCGACTCTTGGGACTCATGACCCATGAAATGTGGGTCTAAGCGGCTTCTAAGAATCCCCATGCTGGTTCTAGTAGCCGCCAGCCGAATATTAGGGCTCACACGCGAGCTCCTGGGACCCCGTGCATACCCCAGGGGTCTACCTGCCTCTAAGACCCCACACATACTTTTGGGGCTCAAACGCTTGCCCCTGAAGGCCCCACTGAGACCCCTTTCCTCTATTCAGTCCTCCATACCAGCTCTTTAGGCTAAACATCGGCTCCTGTGGCCTCCATCCCGGCTTTGGAGGGCCTCCATATACAGACTTTTTTGGGGTCCGATGCCGGTTTCTGAGAGCCCTCAAAAGACTTCCGAGCCTATGTGAAACCTTTCAGCAACTTTCAAGGGACCGACCCTGATCGGAGGGCTCATTCAGTCTGGGGGTCATGTAGGTCTCTGGAGGAGTCTCTATGTGGTCGGTTTCCAAGGGGCTTCTAAACGCGGTCTTCTTGGAACGGTCTCGCAGGGCCCTCAATAGTCCACTGCGGATCCAGAAAGTGGTTTGAGACGCTGCGGGTGGTGGCTAGACTAAAAGATTAGCCGATAAAAACTAGCTGCATTTGCTTCTTTATGCTTTCATTATTTGAGACAGGTAGGTACACTGCAATTTCAAACCTTTTACAGAACTTGCGTGTATGGGGAGAGTTTTCCAAACCCTTCGTTTTTCATAAATCAATAAAAATCACTAAAAAAAAACTGAAGGGGGCCCAAAACTTCCAGAGGGGCCCCTTGAGAAAACTTTGCATCCCCATCCAAAATTACCTTCCGCCGCCACTGAGACCTTCATTACCTCCCAAAGGGGGTGCCCCGCCATTTAACAATCCCTGCTGTAGTTGTTACGATTGGATGGTGAATATGAGAACGACTGCAGGTCGTGCCAGCTCGATCATGACGAACACAATGGTGCCGACATCACAGCTCTACTGCCATTTTTGACGAAGTTAATCAACAAGGACCGGAATCCTACCCTGGGGTATTTCACCTGCAGAGGTCGCCGGACCTGAGACCCTTTCACTCAATTTTTTCAACGGTGCATGCGCTCGTTTTTCCCGCGAAGCTCTTGGTAAGTAAAATCCATCAGAAAGTGTGAACAAATAACGGCTGGTGACCTTCCATGACCTAGCATGACCTTTTGAGTGACCACTGACCACCGATGACATGACCACTGACGGCTAGCCATTAGCTGCACCCTGCCCGTTGCATATGGATCAGGTAGTGATGTCATGATTCTGAAATTATATTGCAGTTTTGACGCACTTGTTAGAGCAGAAGACATTCCCACTTTTCCTCCATGACTATATGATGGTGAAGCCATGAAGCTGACCAGACGTAAGATCGAAAATTTTGAAGTACGAAACGTAAGAATAGCTACTCATACCTAGGCAATTCGCAGCTTGTAGGAAACCAGCTTTGAGTTGGCAAGACTGCAAATTTTGATTTAGAGGCAAGGAGGCCTGAAAAGGTGATCGATCTTAGGTGTCCTAGGATAAGTTTGGAAACGGGATGCACCATTCGATGTGTTTTGGGCTTTGCCAAGTTTCGCGGCATTACGTGCCTCGTTTTTTTTTTTGCATATACGATCAGTATCTACTTTTGGGATTTTCGGTCAGGCAAGTCCCCCGTCCCCCCCTATCGAAAACCCGTGGCGCCGCCCCTACTTCTGGGCAACACAGCGACGTGCGGAAGGTGGCGCTCGAATGAGCGTTAGTAACATAATCATGAATAAACTAATATGCCTACATAGTTTTGTAGAAAATAGTTCACTTTTAGCATGGGATTTTGAACTGGAATAGCAGTTGTGTAGCTTGAGCTGAGACTAGCACAAATCAGAAGCTTTTACGGCTCAACGATCACCCTAGACGAATATATTCCATTTCTCGTTCCGAAAAGAGTGCCTTGCAGAGGAATGTGTGCCTTGCCTGTAGTTGGCGATAGATTATAAAGGAAACTTTTGCGTTAGTTAAAATGTCTATTCGAGTACGAATACGACACAATTCTGTACAAAACAAGGTAAGTAATTACACTTTGAAAAGACGTCTTCTTCAAATCTCTCTCCCTCTATCTCTTTACTTCTTCTCCCTCTTTCTCTCTCTCTCTCTCTCTCTCTCCTTGCTCTCCCCTTCTCTCTATCTCTATTCTCCTCTCTGCTCGTTTCTTTTCCTCTTCTCCCTGTTGGATTTTTAAATCAATTTTCTTATCAGTCCAATTTCTCGCACTATTTTTCTGTAAGTGCCGCACATTAGCTGTCTTTCTAAATATACACTGTGGCACCTCTCACAAACTATAGCGTAACACAAATATTCTTCTAACTCGTACACTCCCCCCTGATCTCCGATCATCTCAACTGTGGTTCAGGTACACATTCTGCATCGAGTCTGCTGCCTTGTTACGCGACGTCCTCTTCCCAATGGCTCGTTGACAGGCTGTTGCCGGTCCTCTTGGTCAGGCTCGGTCCCACTCTGCTCAAGCTCAGGCGTCTCAATCAGCTCGTGACTGGGCGCCCTCATATCTTCGTTTGTGCTCTCGTTCACATCCAGCGTTGGTTGTCGAACAGAAACTTGCACGAGCCATGGTTCCTCCTCATCCGCCGCTGCTCCCCCCAGCTCATCTTCTGCCGCTGACCGCTGGCTGTCGCAGGCAGCAACTGGTCGTAAGTCACGCACGTGACGGGGTATACCGTCCACGTCAACTGTTTGTGGAGACACCACGTTGGTGACTGTGCCAATGTAGCTTTGCGCGTCACATCGGCGTGTCGGATCTCTCACCCAGACACGGTCACCGACCCCAAACCGGCACGCTACGATTCCGGGGTTGCATGCACCGGCATCGATCCCACGCAGTCTGACTTCGTATCTGTACAACGCATTGGCCGGTGCTGTTTCAGGGTTGATGTCGTCTTTGGGGGTCACATTGTGCCAATACAAAGCTTCTTGCACTGAACAGCCCGTGCGGGCTACGGTTCGTTTGATTGAGCGATGGCACCTCTCTGCGATCCCATTTCCTGACGGCTGGTGTGCGCTCCGGAACCTCATCGCGACGCCCCATCGTTCGGCGAAGGCTATGAAGGCGCGACTCCGAAAAGAAGCCGCGTTGTCAGTAAGTATCTCGTCTGGTGGTCCACGCTCACAAAAGAGCTGTTCTAATTGTTCTATGATAGCGGCACTGTCTAGTCTCCGCAGCTGTCGCCACACTGCGAAGCGGGACGGTCCGCTGTCCACCAGAGTCAGGTACTGATGCGCTCCCACATGAGTGATATCCATACTCAGCCGCTTCCACGGCCCAGATACGCTGAGATTCCCTTTCTGCCATTGGACTGGAGCTGGATCAATGGACAGACACTGTTCACACCGCCGTACCACCGCTCGTACTTGACTTTTGGTGACCGATGGGGCGGCTCTCCGGCAGAAGTAGTAAGTCCGTCGCACACCGGGATGCCCTGTTTTGTGATGGATGCGACGGATCATCTCCTCGACGTCGACGTCATCTTCTGCTGCTACTGCAGTCACGTCAGCGGCAGCCACGACGTCATCACCAACCGCTGTCACGCTGTCATCCGCCGCCGGAGACAGCCACCTCTGCGGCACTCGGGTGAGCACGTCTGCTCGGTTCTCCTTCGACATGACGTACTGCACGGTCACGCTCAAGTTGTATTCTTCCACCGTCGCCCTGATTGTTTCCAATCTTCGCCGTATCAACATCTCGCCCGCCGCCTTGGTTTTGAGGCGCGCTTTCCCTGACAGGGTATCTGTCAGCCAGTGGAAGACGGTTTTTGAGTCCGCCATCAGCTGCACCTTCTTCACTCCCCACTGGAGGGACATGTTGACTCCCTTCAGAGCTGCGTCTAGTTCCGCCATGTTGATGTGGCTACATTCGTCGCGCCGCAGCCAGCTGGCGTCCTCAACGATGGCTCCGTTCATCTCCACCGCCACGCCCAGCGCCAGGGAGCTGGCGTCGACCCACACCGTCGCTTCATCGCCACTAACGTTCCATCGCCCACGGCCTGGGTCCGCTTCCTCCACTCGCTGCATGATCTCCTTCACCATTTGCAGCACTCTGGAGTCCTTCACTTCTGTGTCCCACGTCGCTGTTGTAGCGTTTGCTACCCGCTTGACGAAGGAAGTGGCAGGCCGTAACCAGCCACATACCGGCAGGTGACCGACTAGCCGGCCGCACAGAGAGAACAGCGCCCGCTTGGTGAGTGGTTGCTGAACGCTGCCGATGTCATTGTCTCGTGTCCAAACCAAGTCACTTCCTTCCTTCTGCACGCGGAGTCCGAGGACTCTAGCACCGTTTGACAGTCGTTCGGGTTTGCAGTCTAGGCCGTACTGCTTGAGATGAGCCTCCACATGCTCCGCCGGGACCACGCTCTCGTTAACGAAGATGTCGTCGATGAACGGGGATGTGCCGCGGTCAACTTCGGCGTCCCAGCTCAGCACCGCTGCCAGTATCTTCTTCAGCACGACTGGCGCTAGGTTGATACCGAAACCAAGTCTTGTTAGACTGTACCGCTTTCCTCGGAAAATCACGGTTTGGTAAGACCATAAGGATTCTTCCACCTTTATCTGAAGGTACGCCTTCCGGAGGTCTATCAGGGCTCCGGCAGTACCCTGTTGTCGCCATAGCCGAAGTTTGTCGGCGCAAACGTCGGCATCTGCAGTATGGGCGTCCACGTGCTCATTCAACTGCCGAAAATCCAAAACCGGCCTCACCTTTTCCTTGTTTTTGTTCACCACTGCCATAAGGGGAATGTTCCCTTTGGGCGGGCCTTGCCGTGCCTCATCGTACGGTTGCAACCAACCGTTTGCCACCCACTCTTGCAACTCAGCGTCATACTCTTCGCGGCACTCCGGCGACACATGGTACTCGGCGGGTCCACCTTTCATCGTCTCTGGCTCCGAGCCCGCCGCCCACTTCCATGCCACTGTCCACTCACGATCTTTGTCGTCATAGCGCGCAATAAAATCCGCACCTTCCACAGTCCTGGTTTGTTTTTCTCGCACCTTGAATTTATCATCATTCTCTTGTTCCGTTTCTGTGACATTCTTGCACACATCTGCTTCTTTTTCTCCACCCTTTGTCTTTTCCGTTTCTGTAACCCTTTCGCCCAACTCTGCTGCGTCCAGCCGTGTTTGTATCTTCGCTCCTTCTACGACGTCCTCACCACTCACACTCTGTTCCTCTTCTGCTACGGCAGCTCTCCACCCTCCATTTCCATCCTCCGATCCGAAGAACGCACTTCTGGCATTTACCAGTACAACTCCACCCAGAGCTTCTATTCCATCCATGCCCAGGACTAAATCAAATCCAAGCGGCTTCTCCTTTACCACCAAAGCATCAATCGTGACGCTTCGCTCCTCACCGAGGCTAAGTTCGATCGGACCGACTCCGTCGCAACGATAAGCTTCGCCGCTCACCGTCTTCACATTTGTCTGTCTTGCCGTCCACTTGCGACAGAATGACTCGCATACAATGCTCTTAGAGCACCCAGAGTCGATCAGAGCCAGTCCGTGCCTTCCGCTGATATTCACTGTTCTTGTGGGCAAGGCGCCTGGAATCCGCGCGGAGAGGAGGCTGGCGCTGACATCTCCACTCCCCGTGCGTTTCCCGGACACTGAGCCGCTACATGTCCAGTCTTCTGGCACTGGAAACAGACAATCTTCCTGCATGTTCGTGCGAAGTGGCCCTCCTCTCCACACCTGTAGCACCTCACTGCGTCGCGCTGTGCCTGCTGAGGTCGCTGCCGTCGGTTGAAGGCACCGCGCGACTGGAGGCGGGGCGCCACCGCCGCCGCTCCTGTGCTGCTCTCATCGGTCAAGAGCGCCCGTGCCCGACCGAGCACTTCATTTAACGTCAAGGACTCGACACGAGTCCCGGCCCTCAGCGTGTGACGCACCGATTCTGGTAAGCCAGACACAAAGGCACAGGTCAGGCCCGTGTCAGACAGGCCTCCGAACAGCAGAGCAAGTCGGCGGAGATCGGATAGATAAACGTCCACCGATTCGCCGTTTCCAAACCGTCGAGATGTGAACTGATCGTATGCAGTGAACTTGTCTGCAGCGAACGCCGTGCACAGCGCTGATTTAATTTTGTTCGCATCTTCTTTCTCGTCAACAGTCAATTGTTGGTACACGTTGAACGCTCCTCCGGTTAGTCTGAGAGGGGTCACACTTTCGATCTGGGTCACCGACTTCAAACGACATACCAGTTCAACTTTCTCTAACCACTCCAACACCGGCTGCCGCCCATCGAATTCCGGAATTATTCTTACGTCAAAATTCGCGGTTTCCATTTTTCTCTCACACGTTATAAGGTACGGCCGAAATAGCTTGTAGTTGGCGATAGATTATAAAGGAAACTTTTGCGTTAGTTAAAATGTCTATTCGAGTACGAATACGACACAATTCTGTACAAAACAAGGTAAGTAATTACACTTTGAAAAGACGTCTTCTTCAAATCTCTCTCCCTCTATCTCTTTGCTTCTTCTCCCTCTTTCTCTCTCTCTCTCTCTCTCTCTCTCTCTCTCTCTCTCTCTCTCTCTCTCTCTCTCTCTCTCTCTCTCTCTCTCTCTCCTTGCTCTCCCCTTCTCTCTATCTCTATTCTCCTCTCTGCTCGTTTCTTTTCCTCTTCTCCCTGTTGGATTTTTAAATCAATTTTCTTATCAGTCCAATTTCTCGCACTATTTTTCTGTAAGTGCCGCACATTAGCTGTCTTTCTAAATATACACTGTGGCACCTCTCACAAACTATAGCGTAACACAAATATTCTTCTAACTCGTACATTGCCGAGGAATGCAGCCACGTCATCGTCATTTGTCAGCCAATCAGCATGCTGTTTAGGCATGAGCCAGTGGGTTTGTAGGTACTACGCAATATATTTGGTCAACGCGTCATAAGCTTCCGTGTCAAACAATATCGTATATATGAGGTGATGTTTTTCGTACTCCAGCGTAGATGGGTAGCCATACGGCTTCCACGGTTGACAGTGATGACATCAGTCATCTTTTGCCGTATGGCTACCCATCTACGCTGGAGTACGAAAAACATCATCTCACGCTCTCAGTCCCAGCGGATAAAAACAACACCTAAGAATATCGTATATAGAATATAGTTCTTTCTATATCAAAGTATAGCCAAAATAATCATTTTTTTAAGTTTTATTTTCTTTGCTGATGATTTTGAGCATAAAAATCGCAAATCCATTGCGACAAACTAATTTCGGGAAAGTGAACTATTCACATTAAGCTGCAGGTCAAACGTCAGACGACCAAGGGTCACCGGTCATCGAGTGTCAGAGTTCGCGTTCCTACTTCGTTCGACAATCTTTTACAAATCGACGCATGCATAACTCGGTAACAATTAGAGCAACAGCGCAACAGCGCCGCAGAAAAGCGTATTTGATAGGTCTTTTAACGTTTTTTTCTGATAATTTTCTCAGATTTGATTTGCTTTAAACGGTTTAGACTCTATAGTGGACAATATTTTAACCCGCGCCCTGCTGGGGAGGCGGTGGCGGCGGAAGCGGGGAGGGGGGGGGAGGGGGCAGCAGAGGCACCCCAGATCTAGTGATCTTCCAGGGGGGGGGGGGCAAAAATATGTTTTTGCCCCCGCAAAATTTTCATCGATGAAATACCACAATACTGCCATACTGCATCTTGAGCATATGCCAGTTTGCCTGAGAACGTTTTTATTAAGTTGATAGAGGGAGTAGGATTGATAATTGATACCTACTGTTGTCAATGTCGTCGCACATATTTTGATCACTTATTGGCTGGAATTTTGCTGTGCAAGTGTTGTGTGCGTATGTCTAATCCATGGCGCCTAAAAAGCACAAAAAAAAAACATTCGGATCGATTTCGACTGTGGTCCTGTGATACCTACCTGCAACGTGTTACGTGATTTTAAAATAAAGATAAAAAAATGCGCTGGGTTATGGTGTGATTGAACAGCATTATGCCGATAGCTGTGAGCTAGTAGCATTTTAAAACCCTAGACTGCGGCACCATGACGTTAGAAAAACAATAGGCAAAGTGATGGTAAATGGTGTAGGTAATGCCTAAGTTCCACTGGACTGGGAGGAGCCGTCACCCGTCCCTCGGCCCTCCTACCCAATCCCAAATTTCCTTCTGGACGCGCCCCTAACCCCAATAAACAAACAATAAACAACAAAATTACCCTTCGCCGCCTCTGAATTAAACAATATTATGTAGAAACCTGGGGCCTTGTAACATTTTTGAGCCATAAACAGCGTCATCATGCTAGCGAACAACAGTCACGGTGACAGCCACAGTACATATATGGTGCAACACGTATTTGAACTGGACTAGGACCCCCTCCCAAATCACCTTCCGTCGCCTCTGTGGGAAGGGCAGGGTGCGAGTTAAATCGCTCCCTGAACACCCACTTTGCGATTTTTCGCGATTATCTAAAAAAAACGGCGATGAACACCGCCGCTTTTGGCAAAAACCTTTGATGTGTTTATGTACCTCGACGATATGGAAAGATATGCACCACGACCTTTTCCAGTTAAGTCATTACCTTGACCTGAGGTCAATAGTTCAAGTTGACCTTCCAAAGTCAATAATAGTGCATTCGATCCGTTTTGACGAGAGGAACACGATGCAACGTAAGCTCGTGCAAGTTTTCGGTCAAAATTTATTGCCTATTGGAGAAAAACCGTTTCCAAAAAAAATTGTCTTTTTCAGGGTTTGGTGTTTATTTTCCACATAAACAAACATAAACAAACTGTTTACGAAGAGTTGTGTTTGTGAACATGTGACGACCTCGGCCGAATTTTAGTGAACAAACAGCGAACAGTTCGCGAACGTTCATGAATTGCTCACGAACACGGTAAAGAAGGGGTGGATAAGACCCCCTCCTTATCCCTTTCGCTCCTAATTGAGCTAGAAAGCCGCGGGAAAAGCGAGAGTGTGCGTCATTTCGAGACACAGCGACTGGTATCCGATTTCAAGGGACTTTGACCAACCGGTGACGCCGGAGGGAGGTCAGGTCAATTGTCCCAAAGTAGAGGCTTGGTTTCTATAAATGACTTCGCCGCACATGGTGGTAGAAGTTAGAACCGCGATTGCATGGCACTACCGTGCTCGTGACCAAGCGCGTCTAATGGTAGGTAATAGGTATACTTTTTGTTTGAATAAGGTCAGTGTAAGATACTGACCTCAGGTCAGAGTCACGTCAAAGCCACTCGAATCACAAAGCTGCTTGGAGGGTGTCACGCTGCATATCATTCGATGTGGCAGTTCTTCCTGAACCAATTGATGGCTCAACCGACTCGCTTATAGCTCAGTTTGATCGGGAGTTATTAGCAAAAAAACTCCGACTGCACCAAACGACCTTATTGCCGTCATATATGACATCATACAAGATCTGAAATGTACAATTTTAGCGTTAGCGTTGCAAAAATCATTATATGAATACAGTATAGGGTAACGAGCAAAAGTAAAATGATTGTCCGATCATATGACGTCACTGTAGCCCGAGGGTGAAGACCGAAACATATTGTACCTATTGCCCGAGGCGTAGCCGAGGGCAATAATGCTTGATGAGGTCTTCGCCCGAGGGCTACAGTGGCGCCATAGAGGCAATGTTTTTTTTTCTTATTGCTCCTACCCTATACACTTACAGTATCCATTTTATTGTCTGGCCCACCCCACCTCGCCAAAAAAATATAGTTAAATGCATATGTCTCCGCTCAGAAGCAAATTGAAAAAGGATTCAAACACGCGCGGATTACTATTGCCCGTTGTCATGTGTCACTAGCAAAAATATGTATTCCTTCAGAAGAAAAATCAATGTGAAAAAGTGCAGTCAACAGGCAAAATTATTACACATTCAGTCAACATACGAGCGATGTAATAA
The DNA here is from genome assembly GCF_019059575.1 of Amphibalanus amphitrite. Classification (NCBI taxonomy): domain Eukaryota; kingdom Metazoa; phylum Arthropoda; class Thecostraca; order Balanomorpha; family Balanidae; genus Amphibalanus; species Amphibalanus amphitrite. The sequence goes on along the minus strand of NW_024882777.1, from coordinate 74,423 downwards.
TATAAATTACGACCCAATGTACTTAAAATAATATTGGCTTATATTTTTCAAGCGTAAAACTTGCCTGCAACCGTGTGTGTCCAGTGTCAATGGATGAGAAAAATAGCGCGAGAGATATCACAAGACACAAATGATGACTTGTACATGAACGTCCTAACGTTCACGAACTGTTCGTGAAGAGAGATTTGTTCGTGAACGTGTGAGTGAAGGAATAAGCAAACTATCAAATAAATACAAACAAAAGTTATCCACGAACTGTTCATGAATAAATATACAAACACCAAACTCTGGTCTATTTGGGCGGTTCTTGACCCCTGTAGGATAAACCGTTGACCTTAGGTGAAATCTGAGGGCAGTTTATCGAAAGATCGTTAACAGGGCTATTAAATGCGCTATTTTGGGACGTTGTAGCTCTATCCGTTTCTGAGTTATGCGCCGGTTTGTCAAAAATTGTCCAAATTGGACCTAAATATTGGCGAGATTTGACCTTCCATGACCTCTGGTGACCTGACCCCGGGCGCCGCCGGACGCTAGAAGCGCCATCAAGCGAAAGACCCCTGAGCGTCGTGGTGGAAGAGCCCCGCGGGGTTTTGCTTATATATCGTGCACGATTCTTCATAAAAACGGAAATATAATGATGCTCCACGACTTTTAAAACCCGCGCCCGGTAGGGGGGGGGGGGCGAAACGGCCCCTCCCTGTCCTTTTCCGTCGATATCTCCTAAACGGCTCGAGATATCGCCACCAAACTTTCAGGACCCCTCCGCGCATCAATTTTACACATTGTGACCAAAAAAATTTCCAGAGGCTATGATAGATTGGCCACAAACGACGTCAGAATGACGTCATGTTCTGTCATTTTTGACCGAAAAAAGACCTTCGCGAGAAGACCTGTCAGGCCTACAGCTTTGAAGATACAGAAAAATGATTAAGAAATAAAAGGTGCAAAATTGACAGGGCTACAAAACTGTTATCTCGGATTTTTGAGACTTTTGAGTTTTGACCCCCAAAAATCAAAAAAGCATTTTTTTTTGATATATTAGCCGAAAAGTCAAAAAAGTTTTTTGAGTTTCGAAAAAAAACGGAATATATGTGATAGTACCTACCGTCTTCTATCTACATACCAAATTTCATATCGATACCTCGTTTTCTGGCCAAGTTATAGCGAAAAAAACTGTTCAAAAATGATGACGTCAAATTTTCAAACTCAATTTTTGGCAATTCTAGACCTCGTAGAGCAGAACAAAGACCACCATTAGACTCCCCGTGACGAGCTGCATCGAGTCGATACCCATTTTATGCAAAAATATCAACTTTGAAATTTGACCTAATTTGACCTGACCTTGACCTGACCTTCACCAAAATATGACCCAGGCTGGCCCCAAAGGCTGCCTAACCCACATAATCGCATTTGTCATGTAAAATGGACCATAAAACATGTATCACACCCACATGTATTACACAAACATGTATCACACCCTTGATCACACCACACTGACTTTTATATTGTGACCCCCGGTGACCTGAGGGCTGTTCACGGGCCCTGTACAGCCTCCAAGCTCCGCCCACTGCGTCCCTACGTCAGCCTTCCGTCACCGCACACTGCGATCGCTGTGGCCGGTCGGGACTGGCCACAGCGGACCGTCCACCGCACGCAGCCGTGACGTCAGAGCCGCCTACCCATCCCCTACCCCCACGCCTGCTGGACGCACCGCACACACCGCACGCAGCAGTGTGCGGTGCCCGTGAACACCCCTCCGACCTCGCTGTGACCTGACCTGGTATCGGTGACCTCAGATAGCAAAGTATGTGTTTGACGAACAATGTACAATCGATGGTTTTCAATAAATTACCAATTTACTCGATTTCACAACACATTTCTTGAAATGCCTGTGAACGGTGAAAATCCGACCTTTGACCTGAACTGTGACGTCATCGGTTTGACGTAGGTCAATGAAATTTGGTCACAAGGTAGTTCCCCGGCGAGGCTATCGAACACCGTTTGAATTTTGAAAATCGGCCGGTAAATTTCCGAGATCTTAGGGGGGGGCCGAAACGGCCCCTCCCCTACGGGTGGTAGGGTCCGCCGATAGCCCTACGGGGCGCGGGTTAACCCTCGCCGGCACAGGCCATTTTGCGTCCTTCGACGGCACAAGGGGGGGGGGGGTTGGTACGACCCCCCCTCGCGTTTGGCCCCTGATCGAGCTAGAGCTTCGCGGAAAAAACGAGCGTGTCGCCCGTCACGAGAGGAAGCCGATGATACCCAATTTTAAGGTCCTAGGTCATCGGGTGACCTTCCAGGTCAGGTCAATGACCCGAAAACCGGGAAAATCGGGACCTGTTAGAAAGTCGTAAAGTGTGGCTGCTATGTGGTTTCCCGGGGTGCTGATCACGAATATCGTGTTAGTTTTGATCAGAGATGATGTCTTTAAGCATTTAGACCAGGTCAGGTCAGGTCAGGTCAACCGGTAGGGGTTGTGACGGGTATTCGTAATACGTGTCAACCGCCTCTGACAGCTTCGTAACATGTTACGAAGGCACCAAAACTACTTCGTAAATGTTCAAATGGTTGCTAAATTCGAATTCAGCTCCAAAACTAGCCTAGAAACATGTAAAACTCGAAAAAGTGAACCGAGGTCACCAAAGGTCAATGACCTGACCTGACCTTCAGGTGACCTTGACACCCACCCTTATGTATGGGAGCAACATCAAATCAGATGTCTGAACGTTTGAAACCACGAAAAGCTTGCAAACGCGCGGCCAATGCGAGCCGACATACGCCGAATTGCGATTCCGGCCAAACATGGTCTCGGAAAAGAGGTAACAGGTCAAAGGTCATTTGGGTCAGGGTCATGACATTTTCAGGGTAGGTGTAAAATTGATCAATGCGAGGGTACTGAAAGTTTCGTCGCGATCGGCCGCTTTTTACGCGAATTATTCGCGAAAAACCTTAGGGGGGGGGGTTGCATCACCCCCCCCCCCCTATGCCGGCGAGGGTTAAAAATATCCATTAAATTGTCATCTCATTTATTTGATACCAGCACAGTACAACAAATATGCATTCCTTTTGATCCCATCGCCTCAGCTGTATTTTGCGCATCTCGTGTCAATCATTTCATGCACGGAACCATCTACCTACATACGTGGGTAACAACTTACAAGCGCATTCTCAACGCATGCTTAAATTCAGGCGACTTAACTCGCCTCGCCTCGCCTTAATTCAGGTTATGTATAAGTTGTTGAGTACAAACCGACACTTGATTGTTTCTCAATTGGCATTGAGAAACGAAACCGGTGACTTAACACGACAGTCACGTCTTCTTGTAGCTGGGCCAACCAGTACCGTCAAACATTGACAGAAGCCGACCGAAACAGGGATGCGCGCAAACAAATGGCTGGGAGTGCAGTTCGCCTCGGTCCTGCGACTCAAGCAGCGTTGAGGGTTGCATTGACACCATTCGAGTACATCTTATGCCACTCGTTTGCAAGATAGAAGAACGCGTCGTCGATGTTCTGGTTGTCTTTCTGCGAATAGAATGTTTGTTCATCAATATCTCCAGATGATGCTATTTCAGGTGTGCCAAGTCCTTTTTCATACGTATCATGTAGTTTCGTAACGAATTAACGATCGATGCTTTGTTAATTCTTTCCGAACAAATGAATGCAAAAACCATAAGCGAAACGTCAACTACCACTGAAAATGAAAGTAAACGTGAACAATGAAGTATACCAATTAAAAACGCGTAACATAATAAAATAGCTAAATAAAATGGCCCAAACTAACCGGGACTCAATTACGGTTCAAATGATTGTTGTTAAGTTCGCAAACGTTAACTCTATTAAATTGCCGATAACTTTTAATAAGAACTCACGGCAGAACATTCCATGTACACGAAGCCCAGCTTGTTGGCGAGATCGTTACCCTCCTTGGGACTGATGAGGCGTCTTTCCGTTAAGTCCGTCTTACACCCCATCAACACCCCTGTTTGGACGAAGAAATCAACGAGTCAAACACGTCCACGGGTTAGTTTGTTGAATGCACTTGTACATACATACGTTTATCCCGTTTAATCCGTTTATCCGTTTATAGTTTGTTGAATGTACTTGTACGTTTATCCCCAGCTGCGCACACACATTTTGAGTTTTTTATGGAGAAGGCATCTGATCTTACTACCTGGCAGAGTTGTTTTGTCCTTCTTTGTTTCGCGAATGAACTTGTGCCATTCTGATGCAGCCTGAAACGACTTCTCGTTCGTGACATCGTAGACGATGATAGCAAGGTTTGGATTCAACTGAAAAAAGCATAAAGGTAGGTCAGTGGTAAGTTGCAGTTAGTGGGAGAAGTTGTTTTGTTTATAAACCGTTATTTTTTAATAACACACAATAAAAATTCAATGTGAATAGTTTGAGGCATTCAAAGCAACCTGCAATGGTCAATTATCGAGCTATGAATTTTGTCTGGATTGAAGTTAACAAATTATTGCTTCAGCGGTCGATGCATGCTTTCATTAAACCGTATGCTTTACGAAAACGGTTGTTTTCGTCTCCGTCTCACAATTTGCAGTTGGCTCTAGGTACATCATTATTTGATTTTGAATGAAGGAGGTTCTTGGATTGGGGTGGGTTTCTGATGACTGTAGGAATTTGGCATCATTCGTGACGTAAGTAATGTAAACCATAAGCAAAGATGGCAGGTAGCTAATCGTTATCATAAAATGCATCAGAAGATATCGCCGTCTTCCCGAACATGTAAATTTGCTGCTTATGTAACTGAAACGTCTCTGAATATATAATCGTAGCATTACACTCCAAGACGAAAACCATTTAGTAATGGTTTTCGGCGTCCCTCGGATGCGTCAGCCGACGACGAGGCGAAGCGGTCCAAGCAGGAGAACGGCCACAACGGCGTCAACGGCCAGGCGGCGCCCCTGATATGCGTCCGCCCCGACCTAGACCCGCTGCCCCGCCCTTCTGATCTGGATCACCCGTGCAATGATGTCTCGCCGCATCATTTTATTGTGCTGTTAAATGTACCTGTTTGGTGTAAATAAAAATTAGCCCTGAAAAAAAGTAATCCCTCATGCATCTATTCTTTCCGACCGATTGTACCTCGCTCTGCCCTCACCACGCTCTGAAGAACGTCCCGGTAGATGTCCTTGCCGGAGCAGTCGTAGATGAACAGCTCGACCGATTCGGCCGTGTCCGGTATCCGCACCTGCTTCTGATGGAGCTCCACGGTGAACGTCTGTCGGCGCAACAAACAGCCGAGTCAATCGCATCTTTTATGAATCCTTCGAAAGACTTGATACTGTCTACCAGTGCCAAATAGGTATATAATATATATGACGATATGGCAAACTCGTCAGTCGTCAGTGATCAGTTCAGCTAGATCGTTTTGTAGTATCTGCAGAACCATGTTTCGGGTGAGCGATCCAAATCAGAAATGAAGTCGTAGGTATTGTGATTTGCGAATGAATCGTCAAAACCAGTCCGGCTCCCTAACGTTCATGTCATGCAGTGGCCAATGGGACTGCTTCTAGCTCAGATCATGTCCGTTTCACTTAACGTTTTGTCAAACGGAGCGTGAGTCAAACATAGGTAAATTCGCAATCGAGTGAGAGGTTTTAACGCGTTGTGAGACTCCTAAAGACAACGTGAACAGTGGACAGGCCCGAAAGTAAACGAAGGAATGCATATTTTAGCTTGAGTAGGTATGATATACCTAAATATGCGCTCATAATGTTGTGTAGTGATAATTTTTATGTAGGTATCAAAGCAAAGCGTTCATCGATGTTATTCAGTAAGTCCTCACCATGTTGTAGTTTTTTGGAAAGTCGGAGCCATCGGAAAGAAACACTTGAACCAGTGCGGTCTTGCCAGCAGTGCTGTCACCTGAAGTACAGGAAAACGAGGCAAGTGGCACTCGGTGGATTCAATCTCAGAGCCAACCAATAAACTGTTATGAACCAAAGATTAGTATGAACAAACCAACAAAATGATCAGGCCTCCGCTCCTCGTTATAGCCTTAACCTTAGACATTAAGTCGCTTGCACGACAGCTTATCTCATAGGTATCTGGTAGCAACTTGGTGCGACTTTGGTCGACAAATATTCCCAGTCACTGCAACCCATTTTACTTCCATGGATGCAAGACCATATAACATAAGGCGCACAAAACAAAGCTTACCGACGACCACGCAGCGTCCACGCACGACGTTAGGAAGAGACATCTCTCATTCGCTGACGACTTGTCTTCCGTTGGTGACTTGCAGATATTAGGACACCGATTTAACCTTCACGTCAGTTCACATTTACAAACAATAAATAGGCAGTAAATGCTTGCACACGCCCAAAAATACCGGTCGACTGTGCGCCACGACCGTCGACGTCTGGCGTCCTTGTTTTGAAATCGTTGCCATGGAGACCTAGCCAGCAGGCCTCCACTGCCTAAACAACGTGCCGTGTTGCCTATTGATTGATTTCCCCGAGGCCCGAATACATTAACATGTCCCTAATGTCATGTCAGGTCGAGGGTCGAGTTGCAGTTGTAAATACATATACCTGTAAGTCCATAGACTTGTTCGTTATGAAATTTGCTTACTGGTGTGGCACAGTGTTGGACGGGAGACCGGAGAAGCCACAACAGTGCCTACCTAAATGTTCGGTCATCCTGCATCCAAATAAGTTTGAGTATGTTCCACTGAAAGTGACTGAAACTGACCCTTCCCCCATAGGTTGTCTGATAAAAGACGGTTAACTCATTCTCGTTCGTCTTGCAGTGGCCTCTTGCCCTATATTGCTTTATATAGGTATGCAATCTTAGATATGCTCTCGCCTAGCCACTTCAGGGAGAACGTCAAGAGCATGCCACCGGCACCACAAAAACATGTTTTTGTATTTTGTATGTGTGGACCAATCACTGAGCAGCGATATACGCACAGCACACACGTTCAATTGTTGAGGCGAATCGCTTATTGACTAGCGAATATGGCTAAGTCATTATTACATTGATAAGCAAAACATACTACCATATACCACATCCTCTCCCCCTCTCAGCATCGATCCTAGTGCGGTCAATTCCCGCACTCCCCACCCATCAGTACGCATAGTCGAGACTCCAGTCTGCATAGTTGACGGTTGGTTCGCTGTCCGTCCGGGACCCGCCCCCCTGCTGTGGTGCTCTAGGCGGCGCGCTGGTCGCGGCGCGCGCCCGGCAGCAGGTCGGCGATGGTCTCGCGGCAGTCGGGCGGCTGGCGCAGCCAGGCTCCGCTCTCGAGCTCTGCGACCGTCTCGGGCAGGTGGCGGCCGGCTGTCTCCGGCAGCAGCAGCGCGCCCAGGCCGGCCAGCAGCGCCAGCACGCCGAACACCACCGTGGGCGCGCTCGGATGCGCCTCGCGCGCCAGGTCGATGATGAAGGGCGCCACGATGGAGCCGACTCGGGCGCTGACCGAGGCGGCACCCAGGCCGATGGTGCGCAGCAGCGTGGGAACGTACTCGGGCGTGTACACGTACAGCAGACCGAACGCGCCGGTCACGGCGAACTTGCCCAGCAGGCCCAGAGTGAGACTGAGTCGCCAGTCGCGGACGGCCACCACTGGCAGGATGGAGGCCGCCGCCAGTAGGAACAGAGCGCAGACGGTGGGCCGGCGGCCCCAACGGGTGGCCGTCATCCAGGGCACGATGTAGGCCGGGATCTCCACTAGACCCGAGAGACAGTTGGCCACGTACCGGCTGGCCGACAGCTGTCCCAGGTCGAACGCGATCCCGAAGTAGCTCAGACCGGCGGCCAGCCAGCAGAAGAACGTCACCAGCATGTAGCGGCGCATCTGGGGCGTGCGCAGCAGCTGCACCAGCTGTCCGAGGAACGACAGACAGCCGTTGGCCCCCGCCGCGACCTTCTGGCTCCTCTCGGCTTCGTACACGCGCTGGAGCATCTGGGACAGCGCGTCGTCGTCTGGTAGAACGGCGCCGTTAGTGGCCGCAATCCGGCGCAGCACGGCAGCCGCAGCCGGTAGCCGGCCGGTGCGCACCAGCCAGCGAGGCGACTCGGGCATCACCCAGAAGTCGATAATGTAGAGCAGCGTCGGTATCGCCATGGCCAGCTGTAAGTGCCACCAGTTGGGTAGCAGGTAGGCCATCGCAGACAGCGCCATCACGCCCAGGGCGAACGGTACCTGGATCAGCAGGCCGATCAGCAGCCGCCACTCGGGCGTCACAATCTCTAGGATCAGCACCACCAGCGGTGACAGCGAGAAGGCGCACCCGACGCCGGACACGAAGCGGATGGCGAGCAGCAGCTGGTAATGGCGGACGGCGCAGCTGGCCAGCGCCGTCACGGCGTACAACGTCGAGCCAGCCAGCGTCACCGGCCGCCGGCCGAACCGGTCGGCGAACATGCCGGTGGTGAGCGCGCCCAGCAGACCGCCGGCCATCGGCACCGACTGCAGCAGCGACAGCAGCGGCTTCCGGCCGCACACCAGGTGCCACTGCGCCACCACCGTGTTCCCCACGTCAGAGGTGTCGTACACCCAGCGGGAGCAGTTGGCGCCGGCCGACGGACAGCGCGGCGCGTCCGCAGGCAGTGAGGCGAACCCGACGTCGGCGGCGAACCCGTCCGCGCACCGGTGCTCCGGCTCGGCTCCCAGGAAAATCATACCCATCAAGAAGAAGGAGAGATTGATGCAAGTCTTGGAGAGCCAGACAATGTGCTTCAGCTGCCAGCGACCGCTGCCCCCGGCCAGACGCAGAACGTCGTCAAACGTCGGTCCATCGTCTGTCGTCTCCGCTGGCTTCTTGTCCACACTCTCAGGGGCCACCATGACTGCGTACCCAGCAGTCAAGATTCACGACTTGAAAAAAGTCTACCAGAGATCCAGTCGCCTTCCCAAAAGGAGGGATCCTCCCGAGAAGACGTGCTGACTGGGTCGCGTGTGACCACCTCTGTCGACTCGGTCGGACTGACGTCCTACCCCTCAGAGCCATCCGAGAGAGCACCAACTATCGTGAGTGGTTGTCTGAGCTCCATCCGGCGTGCTGCCCAACTGACAATACTGTCCTCTCTGACACCCTCGCATAGCAGTCGCGAGTTCCACGCAGCCGATCGCAGCGGGTCACAAAATGCAAGGAATGACCATCAATTAACGAAATACTTGCCCAGTTTGACTGGCCTTCTTAATTTAAGTCGCTATCGTTCATCACATTCATTCACAAATAAACAGAATGCTGAAACTGCAGAGTCACCGGCCATCAGCGCACACACAAGGTCAGACCCAAACGGGCGGAAATCGAATTAAGGCCTGACAAGTCTCTGAGGCCGTTCGATGAGCACCGAATATGTACTAGCGGGGGCCTGGGCATCCAAGGCACTTTATCACAAGCAAGCCATGTGGACAGGGTGGAAGTTTTTATTTAGTCTATCTTGCATGTTTGTTTGATCTGTGTTCACTTCCCAATTTAATTTTTTGGAATTCCGTTTCCTTGAAGTCGGCATGGTTAGCTTCAATTGGCCTTGTTTGGAAAAGATGTATGGTAATGGGTTTATTAGGTACATACCTAATACACCAACATTTTTTAAAACTTGAAGTTACCATCTTGAGCCAAATCTTTCCACTCTGTGTAGGTGCATTCGAGGTGCTCGAGTGGCCTCTAACAGGGTGCAGTCAAAATAAAACGGGGAACGTTGATTATGCGTAAAAGTAGGTAAAAGTCCATTACATCGTTGCTTGACGTACCGAGGTGGCGAGGTGTCTTATTGGTGTATCATCGCGTTACTGGTATCATGTGTTACTGGTGTATCATATTATCGATGAATATCAATTATACCGGTATGCATGCCAACACCCAGTGTCTAAAAAGAGTGGGATTTTCGATTTTCATACGTAGACAGATACTTCGAGCATGGTATGGTAAATACTTATAAGGCATAATTGGAGCTTCGGAAACGGTATGCGCGGTTAAATTTATAATATTTTATCAGTTATATAAGTTTATACTTGTTCAAAATCGCTGTCCATTATGCTGGTTTTGCCAAAGATCTTACTAACCTCCATCCGGTCCGGTCCACATGGCTCCAGTCCTGGACCTTACAAAACAAGACGCAGCAGCTGCCGCCAAGTTTATAGCATGACTACACACTACACAGTACATGCATAAGTACATCAACATGCCGTTCACGCACATACGTGCCTAATGCCTATGGAAAAAGTAGTGCCGCTTAGCTACCTCCCCCTCATCGCGTAGCAAGAATGCTCATGCCTTCCATTCTGTATCCACCTACTGCCATTGTAAACTAGCACCCTACAATCCAAATAGACACTTAACGGACTTTACCTTCGTTGGAGCACCCTCTGTCGATGATAGCTAAAAAGGCATTGAATCATGGGCTGGGCAAGTCCAGCATTGCCTCCCAACACTCGTATATCGAACGTTCCACTTCCAAGTTCCAACACTTGAAAAGAAGAATAAGAAGAAACTTGGGACAGTGAAAGATGAAGCAAAGAAACACAATCTCATGAAAAAGATGAATCAAAGAAAAAATAATAAGTCAAAAAGATTGAAATAAAGCTTTGCTAAGGTAATCGCCTCAATAGCACGCGGGACAGGGCGGCCAAGGCTCAGCCGACTGGCGAATACATCACAGCATAAACTACATAGTGAAGAGAATAGAAGGTCTTGCTCTGAACAACTCAGCAGTATGCTTTCCATTCTGAAACTCACCATGTGTCCACGAGCGCTTATCTTATCGCATGGCAAAACATGAAGCACTTAGTTGTTGCTCAAGCACCAACTCATTCACCGCCGACGGGTGTGTGAATCTTCTCGTAGCGTTTGCCGCCGGTCACCGGCCTCTGGGTGCCATCATCTGAGTCGCAGTCGGAGTCGGAGTTGGAGTCGGAGTTGCCGGGGGCCAGTGGCTGCAGGCGGGCCTTAGAGAGCCTCTCAGCGGCCACCCGGTACTGTTTCGGCTCCGTGTATAGACGGTGCGCCAGCAGACCGAGCATGAACATCTCCAGCAGAACGACGATGTCACGGATATCTGGCGACATGGCAAACGTACAGTGTGGGTCAGTTGTACCCTAGAAGATAACTCTACAACTATGACCCCACAAGAGGAAATTAATAAGACTCAGAAGAGCAGTTAAATAAATTTATAAGTGAAAAACTGTCACAATAAATCGTCACCGTTCGGAATGCTGCACTTGTCACAGCGCAGTTACTTGAACATATGTGCATCCGGCTAATAAAGGAAGCATCAGCGCGAGACAACTCACAGAATCCATACACCAGCGGCGGCATGTGTTTGGTGCTTGACACGCCTCCGTAGTTAATGCTGATGGTAAATATTATGTCTTGGAACTTGACGAAGATCAAGGTCAGCTTCATGACCACAGCCTTAGCCTGTAATTAAAGGTAGTCGGTTCGTGATGTGTGATGGTAAGTGACGATGATGATATAATGATGTGTAACTTCTTGAACATGCACATCCATAGACCACTATATATAGTGGTCCCGATAGTTCGCCAAATGCAACATTTATTATGGCAAGCCATCAATCAGCAGCCAGCTATGTGGCGCAACTTAACATTCTCCTCACAATATGGACTGAACTGGACTCCTTGCGTCATCGGAAATTATCACAATAACAAAAGTGAACAATGAAGTTCTATTTGACCGCTTGCAGCGTTGACTGTCCTTCGGCTCACCATGAAGTGGTAGTGCTGCAGATTGCCCTTGGTGACCTGCAGAAACATGCTCAGCCCGTACATGGCCGACAGGGTCGACACCACGTTGAACACGGTCAGATAGATGTAGGCGTCGTTGAACGCAATCTGGAGGGAGAAAGCACAGTCCCTGAACGTAACGTTGTAGTGCTTGGCGTTGGAAAGTGTTGCTGAGTTATCTTAGGTGTACCCTGGGACTGCTTGAGTCTTGACCATAAATAATATATTCATTTGCAACAACCTTTATTACTCTGCCAACAGAAACAAGCGAGGGTATGGATGACAGCCACGGCGAGTCTGAAGACTGCAAAAAACCCTGAAGACGAGGGACTACCAATAGTCGTTCAGCCCTCACCCATCGTGACAGGGCCACTCACCTGTCCGGGGCTGGTGACGTTGGCAATGAAGAGGTACGAGTAAATCAGACAGTAGGCAGACTGGGTGAAAGGCAGCTGGTAAACCAGCATCTTCATCATCTTCAGGTGGTGCCTGCAGAGCAGAGTCGCATTGTGGTCACATGGAGAAAAGTCAGGGCGGGCACCACGCAGAGTAAGCGTAGAGTTACCAGATAACCGATAATAAAACGTAAAACGTCGATAAGTTCATCACTTCGGGACACCGTTCGCAGAAAGCTGGGCGGCGGCCAGCGCAAGCTGTATGGGAAGGTCGTCTGGACAGCACTATCGTAGGTGGCGCCGAGCGTGGGGCTGCACCCACAGAGAGGTCGCTCGCTGATTCGTTCTTTTATGTTTCTGCTTTGTGGGCGTTAGTACAAAGCCCTCAGAAACAAATGTATCATAACGATGACGGATGCGATCGTCCATAGAGCGACCGCATGGCAGCCGAGATCTGAATCCTGAACCAGCCAGGTTGACCGGAATTTCAGAGTAATTTTGATTGGAACCTATCGGCTCGGTTTCTTTGTCACAATATTCCAAAACTGACATGCTCCCCCACAATGTTATCCTTCTCTACCCCGGACTCACTTGGACATGGCCACGCTGGGGCAGCAGGGGCGGCAGCAGCAGCAGAGGGGTCGGGCGGACAGCGGGACGTCGATCTGACCGACGGCCAGCAGCAGGGACGTCTCGCCGCCAAAGTACATCATACACAGATCCACGAACTTGGAGACGCCGATACTGATGAAGCTGGTGGTCAGACACAGACGGGCAGGGGGGTGAAGGTGGCTCCAGCGGTCGGCAGGCGAAGAGCAGATAGGTACGACGATAAAACTATGAATGTAATATGGTTTGACTTGACAAAATAATTGTGCTGCACTTCACCTAGCGCTCACCTTTCACCAGCTTCCTATAAAAATCAACAGAGACCTTAAGAAACTTTGACGTTTCTTTTTTACTTTTTGGTTAAATCGCCGAACTAAAAGTCCCAAAAACCAACTCACATGATTCCCACGTCGCTCAGTAGAGTGTTTGCTCCGGGCACTATCAGGCTGCAGAGGCACATCAAACATACGAACTGAAACGAACATGTGCCGAGAAATTAGGTATATGCACGACATTACACAACACACCAAAACCGCTGACAAATAAGACGCACGAATTAAAGTAAGCCCAAACCGACAAACTAAACACATGAACTGACACAAACCAACAGACAAAACAGACCAATACATCTGTCAACTTTGTCATGCTTAAAGGACTAATATCGTTATTGTATCTACATACAATGCATTTAGCAAGTCCGTCGAATACCGCTTCAAGTCTTTTTATACGTACCGGGTAGATAGAGCTGATCCAGACGATTTTTCTCCGCCAGTGTTTAGGAGCGGCCTTGTTGACGTACAATGTCGTTCTCACCATCAGCAGGAGAAGTATCACAACGATGACGGACGCGATCGTCCATAGAGCGATCGCATAGCCGCCGAGATCTGAAAGGCAGCCGTCGTTAAAAGCAGAAACAATGGATAACACAATTCAGAGTTGCATACAGAAATGCAGCAGCAATGGCAAAGCAAACACTTTTCAGTCTGTTCCGGAATATGCTGCAGTGCGCACTTAGGTATTTCGTCGGCCCGCAATCTTTTCAATCAGCTGTTTGCCGATATCGAGATAAGTCACGCCCATAATGGGTGTATGAAATAAAAACACAAACTCAACACCACACATAGATATTGACGCGGCTGGCTTAAAACGGTCATCTGGTTTCGATCAGGCATTGACCTTTCACGACAACCATAATCAAAAGGACCTTGCGATTACATCACTAAAAAAAATAAACCATGAACAATCATGCGTCGCACGCTAACCATTTTACAGCTCTCCCAGTAGGTATGATACGTTGATATCAACCTTCACCTCGACTTCTGTGCACATACTTTTTGTGCATTGTTTATTGCTCAACGTGTAGAAACATTGTAAAACCACATGTCCCGCTGCGCCGTCTATGTTAGTGTCACCACTGAGATACCAACCCTCGAGTAGCTGAGCCGTGGTGGTTGCTCTGATGGCTCGCTGGCAGTCCGGGTTATCGGTGGCACCGACGTCGGGCGGGTTACCGTCCCCTTCTGGAGCCGTCATGGTGACTGGTCGTCTCGTCGCCGACTGGCACCGCCGTCACTCAAAGTCGGTCACCGCGATCACCGTACCACGAAATACACACGGGCACTAAAGGCAAGTCCGCGGCAGCTGTCAGTTCAGCCTCACATTCAGCAGCGGTGACTCGTAGCACGCCACACACGTCTTCGTAGCTGGAGCGTCCGCGGCGTGGCGCGTGCGACTGAGGGAGGCACGCCGACAGCCCCACTGGCGGCCCCAGTGCTATCGCATCGCGTGCTGACCCCGGCTGGCGCGGCTATTGACACAGCCGGCGTAGTCACCGATAGTCGTGAGAGGAGCGCCGAGTGGAGCCGTTCGGCGGACATGACGTCACATGTGATGTCACAACTCATTAGACAGCAGATTGTGTGCCCGAAGGAGGCGGAAACTTGTCGAGAAGCTGAAAATTGCTGAATAAACACTGACTTGGGTATTCGCTGACCAGACACCGTGTTACGTGAAAATACGCGGGATGGCGATGCCAGTAATGCAAATTGACGTTGTCCATGACCTGTAGGCATAGAGAAAGTGAGAAAAACGCGATTTGGGTAAATGATATAACTGAGAATTTCATTTGACAATCAAAGCTCAATACGGAAAATCATGAAGTCTATCTCACTTTAAACTCACAACATTGTACAATGTTCTGTCCTGAAACATACGTGAAAGGCTTGTGCAATGTGATAATATGAAGGACATATCTTCGCTGCCTAACGCTTATTATCAAATTACATCCTTAAAAACTGTCTCCTCTACTCTGTCTGTGTAGTGTGCTTCAGTTCTTTTTAGACAGGCTAAAGAAGAAAGACGAACGTCTTTCGAAAGCTTTCGCTACAAATAAACGAAGCGACCCGCTTTACTTCACCAAAATTTCAGCATCGGCGGACCGGGAAAGGCGGTTTTAAGGCACCACAGGAAGTTTTTAATTTAATTTTTTTCCAAAAAGACTAAAAGTTTCGCTAATTTAAAAAAATGGATTTCGCTTTTAGTAAGTTGCTTTGCATGGCCATTTAAAAGCAAATTAGGTAATTCTTATTAAGATAATTTCCTTTAGGGGCAAGGAAAAGGGGAAAATGTTTTGAATCCCGGGCACCCCGTTTTCGATCCACAAGTGGAGCAGAGACTGCTATGTGTCGAGCTAGTTATTTCGGGAGGCCCAGAATGATACAATACTAGATCTAATACGATGTAATTAATTCTAATAGATTCCGGACTCCGGAGGGCCACCGACATGTTAGAACGTTTTCACTAAAACCATATAATTCCCTTAGACAGGCGCGGATACAAGGGGGGGGGCCATGGGGCCATGGCCCCCCCTTGGCCGATTTTTTTCAAAAATAAAATAAAAAGTTAAAAAGTTAAAAAGCTGAAAAGGGGGCCTCCTGAAAATAAAGTGGCCGAAATCCGATGAGTTTTTTTTTAACCTACCCACTTAGTTATTTCTTAGAAGACTAGCTGAGAAGACTTCTTTGTTAGAAGATTGGTAAAGCTTTTCATAACTTGGAGGTCTCTTATACTCACAGAGATGACCACTTTTACAGGGCCTCCTAACCTGCACAGAGGGCCTCCAAGCCTGCACAGATGTTGAGATGTTGCCTGAACAGCTAGATAAGCTCAATAGACGCAGTTTTTTTTGGGGGGGGGGGCCAACAAGTGGGAAGATGGGGCCTCCAACAGGTGGGATTATGGGGGGGGGCCTCCTGGTTTCTAATGGCCCCTCCCTTGGAGATTTTCTGGATCCGCCCCTGCCCTTAGACCACTGTCGAGTGTCGAGGCCACAACAAAAGCGTGTTTGGTTTGGATGTTGTGTTTTTACGGCCGAGATACTGTCCCGCACAGCAGCCACGCCCTGCGGCACAGTCTACCTGCCGGGCGTTCTGCAGCCGACGGCCAGTCAGGGTGACTTATCACGGCCACTGCAGCCAAGCCCAAGCCGTGAACATTGAACAGTGTCGAATCTGGGCCTATCGGCGTACCGTCCAATTCGCGATAATTAACAAATATCTATTACCTGATAAAATATATAAAAATACCTATAGACATAAGACATCGCGATCGCGTAACAGAAAACAAGTCTCACTTGCAAACCGATCAAGCACATGCAAGGGGTAGCGTTAATTTACGCATGATCCCAGAGTTAGGGTAAGGTGCCTAATTAGCGACCCCCTTAATTTGAACCGTCATTGCTCACGCTCTGTGGGTGCCACTGTATTACTGGCTTGATTTTCGGAGAGACTGCTCATTTTTCTATTAAAATATAGTCATTTTCTGCCCCAATATTCACTAACTTATTTGTAGTGAGCATTTTGGCACACCATTGCAAAAAACGCTAATAGGGAACTCTTCCCGATTAGCGACCGGGGAGGGTCGCTAATAAGTCTATGGGTTTCCCCATGTTAAAAATGGCAAAAAATGCGACGCCTGAAAAGATAAAATATGATCTCAAAAAGGTAACCTATACGCAAAGCACTCAATCACTCGAACAAGAACGTTTATCCAACACATTTACGGAAGTAAAAACTGATCACGTGATGCACCGAAAGGCGAAAAGAAGGCGGAAACCCAAATTTTGCGGGCTATCTCGTATGATATTCGAGGTCCGCGCTGAATTCGGCACCCCTGCAGTCGGTGACGACATTTGGCATCCCCTACCACACATTGCAAGCTTCAGCAATACCTCATTTTCATTTCTCTCTTTTCCCCTTTCTTTCCCTTCTTGAGCTATTTGCGACCATGTCAGGCGCAAATAGGAAATATGAGTTGCGACACATTTTTAACCGCCATGCTGTGCACAGTTGAGCGATTCGCTATGGGAAAACGGCATTCAACTGAAGAAGGAACGTCGATTCAGGATAAAAAAGGTGCATCATCCTAATGTGCATCGCTTTTCATCAGAGAGGGCCCAAACACACACGTTTTGGATAAGGAACTCGTCATTTTTATTTAAACTCACCTGAAACGTCCCACCAGAAACATCGACGACCGGAAAATAATTTAATTTGATAACCAAAGTATGGCTGACCTTTTGACGATATTTTTACCCCGTTTTCTCCTGCCAGTTTCTCTGTAGGGAGGTAGGTCGCAAATCGGAAAGGGTCGCTAATTAGGCACCTTACCCTACTAACCAAAGCCAAGAGCGAACTGGGCTTAGAAGGGGAGAAACAGACGAAGTCTCAGTCCTTATTCAGACCGGGTTCAGTCCGGATTCAGCCCAGATAAGGGACACCTCAGATATATTTGAAACAAGCACACGACAGAGCCCTTAGAGTAGAATAGACATTGCCCAAAGTATTTTGCGGCACTCCTAACAGTTTGACCTGTAGCGGTCGAAGCTAGAGCGCTGAAAACAGCGCTAAACGACTCGCCATGACGGCGGCGGTCCGAAACTTACTTTTCCACTAGGCACTATCGATTTTACCCCTGAAGGTCACTCAACGACTTAAGGTCATTTACATACGGGTACCTAAAGCCGAAAGGAAAACAGTTGCACAGCAGTTTTTTAATATACGAATAGGAACATGTTGTTGATGGGAGCAAGGCCGAAAAAATACGCCCCACCGACAGTGAGCCGTGGAGGCGAGACCATCCAGGAGGGGCCGAATTGCCACGTTGAGACAGTCCACCCGCCTATATACCCGTATGGAGCTACCCGCATGGGATGAAGTTGCCCGTCCAGCCCAGGGCAAGGGGTGGAGGCGTGGAGGGCGGGATTTTACTATCCTGAGGATGGAAACGACTTACGACGGAACGGCGGAGAGTAGGAATAATTGAGACCGAAAGCACACAATTCGGTAGCCCGTAGTGGGAAAGGTTTCAAGCCATCACTCATATCGACACCTTTTTTTAAACCCCACATTTGTTCTTGAATATTTGTATGTTGGTGACCTGACAAGTAGAAACAATGCCCTACATCCAAGAGGCGTTCCGACAATTAAACAAGCCCACATTTGTTCTCCCGTGAAGTTCAGACAAGTTGTTTAGAAACCTTCAAAAAAGGTACAGTCACTCGATTTTTCTCAAGTTTGTCTGTCTTGGCAGATCAAGCAATGCCAGAGCAAGCCTACGAACACACAAATTTGATCAGGATCGGACGATTGGACACTTCTAAAAAGAGATCTTTCGTGCTTCACGGAAATTCACCAGAGAAGAGATGTGGGGTTTAAAAAAGGTGTCTATATGGCGAGTAATTTAGCGCCGGTTTTAACGCTCTTGCCCCACTCGGTTGGCAACAAGCTACCGTGGAAATTAGGGACTGTGCCGTTTTTAACTCTGTAGGCCAAGCCTATTGAAGAACCGCCGAATGCTTTGTTGTTTGTTTTGTTGGGTTAGGCCCTTTCGGTCGGACCAGACCATTTCAGAGCCGGAAGAATGATAGGAATTAGGAGGAGACATTGGTCTGGGCACCTAGAGAGTCGCCGGGGCTGAGCCCGTCCGAATGGACGGGCCGACCGGCGACCAGCCCCCCCCCCCCCCGCACTCTCTGCACCCGGCTACGGGGTGCGCTCCCTCGGAAGCAGCGGTGCCGCTCCAAGGGATCAACCTGCATGAGATAAAGGTGCCTGCCCAGTCCGGAGTGGGCTTGCGGCGTGGAGGAAAAGGATTTCAGTATCCTGAGGATGGAAACGACGGACGGGTGTGCCGAATGCTTTGGGCCCAAGAGTGCGAGTTTCAAGTGGATCCGAGGCGTCTCAAATTCGGGAGGAATCCGGGCCGAATCTGGGATGAATATGAACTGCCTTGATGGGCATGCCAGAATTGCATTGATGAGAAGTACGATCAGGTTTTGAAGGGCAAACAAGGCTCTGACTGTCTGACAAACTGCCGACCGGCGTGCGCTGAAGGACGACGGACGCATCCACAGAACTGTGGCGACATCTATGCACAACGTAGGCCTACAATTTTCTCATCTAAGATCCGTAGGTGTCACTGGAATCGTTCCACGGTTCCTAAATTATTAGTCCATATCCATTTACATTTAGACATATAACATAATAAAAAATATTCGAGTGCTTAGGATGACGATTTACGCAATGTCTTAATTTACCAGGGTGTTCTGTACTTGGAGAAAGACAGAACACCCCTAATCAAACTGGGAGGAGACTGGAGAGATGGTCATTTGACATTCAAGGACATCCAAAAGAACCTAAAAAAAATATATCAGTCTTCTATTTTCCAAACTCTGAAAATCTCTTACATCTCCAAGGATTGCTGTGCTTGACATTGAGGACCTTGCTGTCTACCTCAGCAGACATGAGACAGTTCACAGGACTAAACTCCGATGCGTCAGAAACTGGCAAGTGTTTGGTGCCGCAAAGCCTGTAGGGCGCGACGTCTTGAGAAAAAAACATGCGCAAAGGTTTTTGAAAAGCGCACGCAGTTCAAAAAAAGATCACAAGGCCTAAATAGCGCATTTCGCGTTAAATGGTTTCTGCAATTGAAGGAATCAGTGGCATGAGCTCCAGATGTCTTTCTCGTCTTACAACCAGAGACAAAGGCCAAATCAATTTTGTGACCTTTCGTAGCTTAGAAAGCCAGCATAGTCATTCCACTGAAAGTAAAAAAAAAATGTGGGTGTGCTTCGTCGCAAGACTACTGCAGAGTTACAAAACTCCGAAAGCCTTCCCGCACAATAACTTGTCATGGTTTTTTGGCAACGATTTCATTGAGTTGGTTACCGTGTCTTAAAGTTTTCCTATCGTATTGTTCCCTCTCTTCCATGATCAATCACTCCATCCATGCATTGATAATTATTGAGTACTGAATCATGAATGTCAAAACCTAACATGCAAAAGACAGGAGCACGTGGGGCAGGAAAGTCATTCTCTCTCCATTCGTCCCGGCTCGGCGGCAGTGAGCCACAAGCCTTTCATCTCAGCGACGGACTGCACCGACTGGACGTTCACATCCACCAGGTGGATATCTGCGATCCACGAATTTACATTGACGTTAAATTTCTACATTTATCAGTTGTCCAGAACTATTGGATCAGTCGGACCAGGAGTTAGCCTGCAAGAGTTGCACGGAGCCCTCCCCCTCCGGTCGGTGCAGCGGGCGGCGGGACTTTGCCCGCGCGGCGGTCCGCCGTCGGTCGGGGCGGCGCGGCGGACCGACCCCGATACGCTGCGCTCCCCAGCCGGCCCGGCCCGACCCGGCCCCGGCCCCGGCGCTCCCACGTCGCCCCTCGGCCGCCACCAGCCAGTCGCGTACTGCGCAGGCGCGGGGCGGCAGGGGCGCACCCAGTGCCACTGCCAGCCGCCTGCGCGGAGCCGAACGGACTTCGATCGGCTGCAACAAGGAATAAGACGAAATCCATGATGTAATTAGACGAGCCACTATACCGTTTCATGTCTGAGTGTGATCTGGGGGTGAAAATGAGTTTCAGTAAACAGGTCCACAGCAGGACGGCCAAGGTCGGTCATCCAGTTGACCGGTGACCCCACCTTCCACGCGCCTGGAGCCGCCCGTGCGGCGCGCCGCTCGGTCGGGGCCGAACCGGCCGCCGTCGCCGTCTGTCTCCACATACCAGCACCGTCGCCGGCGCGCGAGGTCCGTGCAGCTGCCGAGCCCACCGGGCCGAGAATGTGCTCACGCCGTTCGGCTGTCTACGATGCCGTGTTCTCCCGGTCTAGCTGAGTTTGAGGTGAGTGGGGGATGATGTTACTTGGGTGGCCACTTGCTGAGCGTATGCCACGCCGAAGGGAGTGCTGGGAGCCGTTGTAAAACTCGTGTCTGGTTTGTGCCACTGTCTCCGGGTATGTTGACTTGTGCCAATGTATAAGGAATGTGTCTAACTGAATTGCTGACATACCGAACTGCTTCTCACTTCTTTTCTCGCTCTTAATTTGTCATATCAAACTAAATGCACTGAACTAGAGTGCGGCTACAAAGCGTCAGTGTTGCTCACTTGACAAAGCATTGGCGTTCTCTTGGCGGTAGCGTATCCGTTTCCCTCAACCCTGGTAAGTACGCGTCAGTCATTCTCACATACTTTAAATACAAACCATCCCCTAAGTGTTAAATATCGCTGGTATGAAGGAGTGATGTTCGTTACTGTACTGCAACTCAGAGCCCGCAGCTCTCCGACTGCTGTGCCCGTCTCCCTGGACTGTATCATCACACACCAGCTAGCAGAGCCGAGGGATGTCCCCAGTACTCAGCAGTGTACGGGGATCCCCAGTCCTAATGCCCCACTGTAGCTTGCAGGCTCCGATGTGGGCGGGCGGTCTCACCGTGTATATTGGTGGGAGGGGGAGGGGGATGGGCGACACGTGCCCACTGACGATCCCAGCAGCCCGTCCGCCAGATTTGTATAGGTGGCGCTGTTTATTGATAGTCATCTCCCGACTGGTTGCACACGGCGGCGGTGGACCCGGCGCCTGAAACGGGGAGGACAGGGGGTTAGAAGCGAAAAGGTTTCAGAGGGTCAGACTGAGTTGACTGAGATTGGACTCGGCAGCGTCAAGCGTCCACTAACCACGGTGTCTGACCCAGTGGTCCTCAGATTTTGATGCGATGGACAATGGACATGTACGATGGATATGAAGGGTCAGGTCACAAAAATCGCAAAACAAAAGTGACTGCATTTTGGTCGTGTAACACATGAACCATGGTCTGTTTTACATTTCAAATTCGTCGCTTGTTTCCACTGGACCGTCAAGGTCAAGTCTGATTCAGCTCAGGTCATGGTCGTGTCTGAATGTTTTTTTTTTCTTCTTCAGAATTGTTGGGCATATATCGCAGTATATTTAGATAAGTCAAATAATACTTTAAGTGGCGCTATGTAGCCTGTTCTTAGATCTGGCGGAAATACGAGGGGCCAAGAGTCAGGGTGGCCCCTTTGGTATGACGCAGTATGGCACATTGGGTGTGGCACAAGACGGTCTTTACAGGCACCGCAACATGTGTAGGATTTTAACCTATTTTCCGTCAGCATCCCCCGAGGCCGAGGCCAAGAAGGTCCAGATGAGGTCAACTTACCAGCATCACTTTTTGCATTCAAGAAGTGTTTATTTTAATAAATGAAAATTTGGGTACTTGTTCTTGTCAAAATTACCAGTTATCGTTTTAAAATGTGGCTTGACTGGCCGTTTATTCGCCAAAGGCTCCCTAAACCGCCGACACATTGAGCACATTCTACCATTTCCACAGGCCTTCGTGCCTTTGTTTCGACACGATGACGATCCCAATTCCAGCTAACTCAAAATTTCCAAACCGCTCTGCAGAGTGGTCACGGTCGCGTTGCGAGCCGGAGCCGCCGTAGTGACATCTGTACGCGGTGTGGGAAAGTTTCGCCTGCCCACCCGGGCTGACAGCGTGCGCCTCAGCCGGGCGGGACATTTCGTCGGCCAATATCGGAGCGACCGCCGCGCCCCCAGTCAGTGGCGGCGGCCGAGCGCACCAAAAACTCGATGCGTCGTCTGCTAGCGCGAGCGGCCCGCCGAGCCGGCGCGGCGGCGGCCGACGGGTCGTACTGCAGCGCGCTGACCCGTGCAGCCGGCTCGAGCGGGCTGACCTCAGGCCAGGCCAGTTGCGAGTACCGCAGCCGAAACCGGCTGCTCGTCGTGCTGCAAAGAGCGCGGACCAGTTAGAAGATATTTGAAACGATGTGTGGAAACGACGAACGTTTTCACACTTTGACCCAAGAGGCGGACTGTAACTATCTTTGAGCGCTGGCCGGGCCGCGTGGCGCTGCGCTCCTAGCGGCGGCCGCTGGGCCGCGGCGCGGTGAGAGCTCGTCGCCACTCGCTGCGCCGCGGCAACCTTGGACCGGCGCGGCGGCAGCGGCCGGCCGGGGCTCGGGCGTCCGCCGGCGAGCGGCGCTGGGGCTCGGGCGCGCCGGCCCCGGCCGGCGGCCCTCCTTTCACCGCCGCCGTCCCCGCCAGCGAAAACAAGGGGCGCAGCCAGGGGTGCCGCGGAGGGGACGCCGGCGCGGCGCCAGCTGCTGCGCGACCCTCCGACGGGGTCGGTCCGCTCAAATTCAAAAACATGTTTTGCATGCGTTTATTATAAGAGAATGCATTTTACTCAGCTCAACATTCTTTGATTTCCTTGCGAATGGAAAATTACAGAAATGTTGGGTGTAAAATACCGTGCAATTCGAACAAAAAGCAATAATAAAAATATAACAGCATAGTTGTCTCACATTTTTGTGAGAACCAGTGTTATAGAGCTTCTCCTTTGATCCCTTTGACGTGGGATATGATTTTTGGCCTCAAGCTGTCTAAAATAGAACAAAAACAAATGCCAAAGTAAGTTTTTACCTTAAAAATGGTTCGATTATTCGGAAATCTACGGTTTTGGACTACATAAACGAATGTAAATATATTTTCATGGAAAATCAGCTCGATAATCTCATGTTAAAGGTAGTGTGCCAGCTTTCTTGGACCGTATGAAGTTAATGGCCCAGATAAGGAGAACCGGATTTTTAGAACTTTTCCATACCTTCAAAACTCATGGAAACGTCTTAAATTCTTCAAATTTTGAGTACCCCAGTGCGAAATTCGCCCCGACGCACAGTGGGGATTTTTCCGATCTAGCACGTATTTATTCGTAGAGGGCAAACCATAGGTAGAATTGTAGCCAGATTGTGCAGAGATGTTGGTTGGTGTGTCCTGGTGAGAATTTTACCTGTAAATGTGCATAATCAACATAGTATAGGGGGTTCAATTGGACCCCCCCGCTCAGCCGTTTGGCCCCTGATCAAGCTAGAGCTTCGCGGAAAAGTCAAGCGTGCTGCCTATGACGAAATTAGGCCGAATATATCCAATTTCAAAGTCCAAGGTCATAAGCTGACTTTCCAAGTCAGTTTAATGACCCAACTAAAGTTGGGAAATCGAGACCTCTTGAAACTTCGCAAAGTTAGGGTGTTACGGGGTATTTTGGGGTGCTGATCACGAATTTCATGTTAGTTTTGATCACAGACGATGTCTTTATGCATTTAGGCCAGGTCGGGTCAGGTCAGGTTAGATCAATTAGTAGGCGTCCTGCCGGCCATCCATAGAAGTGTCACCTACTACTGATAGCTTCGTAACATGGAACGAAGGCACTAGAACTACTTCGTAAATATTCAAATAGCTGCTAAAATCGAAATCAGCACCAAAAACTACCCTAGAAATAAGTAAAACTCGAAAAAGTGAACCAAGGTCATCAAAAGGTCAATGACCTTGACTTGACCTTCACGTGACCTTGACACCCACCATTATGCATGGCACCAACATCATTTCACATATTTGAACGTTTAAAACCACAAAAAGACTGGAAACCGCGGATAATGTGAGCTGGCATACGCCAAATCGCGATTCCGGCCAAACATGGTCTCGAGAAATATGCCACAGGTCAAAGGTCAGTTGGGTCAGAGTCATGAAATTTTTAGGTTAGATGTAAAATTGATGATCTCGAGGGTACCGAAAGTTTCGGCGCGATCGGCCGCTTTTTGCGCGAGTAATTTGCGGAAAACCATGGGGTTTTATCCGACCCCTTCCCCCTCTCCCTCCCCACAAGTGCGATGGTTAAAGGGACCCTCCCACCTTAAAAAAAGTTAATGAATTGGCATGAAAGTGATGTCGCTCGGTTCAGAAAGAGCAAAAACGGATATCTACCAAATTTCATCGAAAAATATTCACCGGTTTTCAAGTTATTAGACTTTTACCTTTGTTTACTTTTTGGGATCTCCACTGTTCCTAGCGACTTTATTTGAAAGTGCGGCATTTGTTGCGCGCAAAGCAGCATATACCACCGCGTGCTACCAAACGTTTTAGTAAAAGATTTAAAATCGTTAGATCTCCGCTGACGTCACAAATTCTAAGGGGGCATACCAATGCATTAGCCCCTTAGAATCCGAAAACTGCAAGTTTGAAATTCGATATCTCCGAATTAAAGCATTTTTCAATGTTGTGAGTGCCCAAACCGGTATTTTCAGGCCATGGCCACCAATTTGGCTATCTCAACTCAAATCTAATGTTAAGGTGGGAGGGTCCCTTTAATAAGGTTACGGTATGTATAATTTACGCTTGTCATCCTATTCCTAATGAATGTGTCTCAGAAAATATGCATCATTTAAATCACGAAGTAAAATTATTCGCCTATGTCCGGAACATACCTATATCGTGCTGTTTGCCCTAGCGCTCCTCGAGTGGGGTGTTAAGATACTCTAATGTGAATATTCCGTGTTCAGGCAAGTTTCGGCAGCCAAACTAGGCGTTGTCTTGTGCAGAAGAAAGTGGCGAATTCGATAGGATATATTTCGGAGTGGAAAAGTGTGGAAAACATTGTTGATTTCCTACATTTATTTAGAATACCATTCCTTCAATATGGTGTCTGTAAGGGTTTTTTGTAAAGGGCATTTTTGTGACCTTAGTAAGGTTGTGGCATACTTTCTGTTTGCCATTCCATTCCTAATAAAGGTGCCTTTCAGACGATATGCAACTTTAAGACCTCGCAAGATTAAAACCAACAGGACAGGACAATGAAATTGAGCTATATTTTCGGGCCTTGCTGAGCCCATTGAGTAATCACGCATGAGTGTGAACTTTGGGCGCATTTTTCCTAGTTTTGCTGTGGACATATAGATAAAAGTTAAAACAATGCCATATATGAAAAATTCAGACATTTCTTAGCCCTACTGACACAAAAAATAAACAAAAATCCAAAAAATATTTTTTGAATTAATAGGCGCTAGATCGGAAAAATCCCCACTGTGCGACGGGTTGTCGGTCGTACCCCAACCACATTTCACACCACTATGAACAATAAATGCACACACTGAAATCGCTATTACCGATATGCTCATCCAATCAAGTTTCGATAAACCCGTTCATCATCATCTCCTGCGGTTTCGAACACGCCTGTTAGGCGGCTTCTGATGCTCGTCGGGGTCGGAATTTCCAAATACGCGTGGTGCGTCGGGCCGCGCGCTCTGACTTCGGCCAAGAAAAATGCGTCAGCTGATCATTGTCATTTCTGCCACTTGCGTGTGGTGAAATGGGGTCATAACTTAAGAGACGGCTGTTTTATATCAATTATTTTACATAAAATCATATTTCAAACCATAAATTAATGTTCGACAGCCAAATAAAAGAAACAATACCAATACGGGCTTACAGTTTAAGGCTCGACATTGTGTTGTCTACGATTAGACAGCTGATAACTCATTCCCGTACGTCGTATGGTCGTAACACTATAATGACCTTTGCTTATTGTCACAAGTGCGCCGCATTCGCGATTGTTGCCCGACGCCTGTTTGCAGGTGAGCCCACTACAGTTGTTATACATATCTAAAAACCGATAAACTTTTAGGCGAAAAAGGCACTATTCCAGGCCCATTTTTGATTTTTTTGCGATATCAGGTAAAAACAGAAGCTTCTTATCCTAGGAAAAATAAAATGGGAAATCTTTCAAAGGTGGCACACTACCTTTAATCTGTTTCTGAATGTTCGCCGTCTAACAACGTTTCTTGGTTGGGAGCAAATGACCTCGCACCCCATCAAACCTACATTTTCTCGGCAATAGCTGAATATTTGAATACCTTTAATCGAATAGTTTTAATCGTTAGCTCTGACGATGCACCGTTAATAAGAATTCATAAAAAAGTTTTGCAAAATGAGCTTACATTCACTTACCTGCTGTTCAAAATTCCTTGGCAGGTATAGGTA